>NC_142794.1:37873378-38020878 GCF_049724085.1 Artemia sp. Qi Xiang Cuo
TAAGATCACTCACAGAAAATAAGTTATATGAACTAATATCTTCTATGAATAATAAATCCATTAATATTGCTTGCCTCCAGGAAACTCATTTAACCCAAAATCAACAAATTAAGTCTCTGGGATACACTATCCTGAGAAAGGATAGATCATCAGAGAGAAAAGGAGGTGATGTAGCTTTAATAGTTAAAAATAATATAAAATTCTGTGGCATCAATTTTCCAGATTTTGCAAATGATGTTGATGCAATTGCTATCAGTGTTTGGCTGAATAATACAAAAGCCTACATAATGAGGTTTTATAGCTCTACTGACCAAACTAAAGATGCGTTAGATTTTTTGCGATATACAAATAATTCTAATATGTTAAAAAATATCATCATTTATGGATATCTCAATGCACACAGCCTTTTGTGGGGGAATAAACTAGCAAATAAAGTTGGTAAATTGATGGAGCATATGACTTCAAATAATAATGAATTAGCTGTTGCTACCCCTCCAAACCTGAATATATATTTCAACCCCAAAAGTGGCAGATTCTCCACAATTGACCTTCAAATTGTGTCATTAAAAATTTTGAATAAAATTTCTATAAATAAAATTGATAGTCTATGTACTGACCACTTTGCTATAGTTTGCTCTCTAAATGAACCTGCTGAAACCCTATCACATACCTCAAAATATATCCACACTAAAGCAAATTGGTCTATGTTCCAAAATAAGCTAAATGATGAAATTACAAGTTTCACCCAAAATTCATGAATTTCAAACACAACAGTTGACAAACATACTAAAGTCTTGGCATCTTTACTAATAAATACAGCTAATCATGCTATCCCCAGGACAACACCCAAGAAAACCTTCCCTAAACACATTCCTAAAGTATGGTGGACAAATGAGTGCCTAAATAAATGGAGAACAAAAAAGGAAGCTAGGAGAGCATTCATAAAAAAACCATCACCTACTACATATTTAAAAAAATTACAAGCAGAATCTAATCTAAAAAGGACTATAATATATGCTAAATATAAATACTGGAATAATTTTGCAAATAATCTCTCCAGAGAAACACATGAGCCAATTATACATAAAGTCATAAGCCACATCTGTGGGAAAAAGACTTCCCCTAACCCACTCCTGTTTTAGCGTATACATAATAATACCCATTATGACAATGATAAGGAAAAAGCTAAACTATTTGCAACTCTTTTTGTTAATAAGCAAACATCAAATAATCGAAGCAAAATGTCCCCAATTCCTATGAACCCAAGTTACCAACCACGCCCAGGATCCGAGTATATAACTAGTCCATTTTCAATCCAGGAAATGAATAATGCAATACATCATATATGGACTAAAACTAGCGGCAGCTATGACAATATACACCCTACATGGATAAAGAATCTCACCTCTTCATGCAAACAGGAACTGCTAAATTGTTATAATCACGCTTGGGCATCTTCTATGTTCCCCAATATATGGAAATGTTCGTCCCTCCTACCAATCCTAAAGAAAAATATACCCAAAGATAACCCTGAGTCCTATAGGCCCATAATGATTACTTCTGTGATGGGGAAAATAATGGAGAAAATGATCTATTACCGACTCCTCTGGTTTGTTGAAAAAAATAACATGATCCCTCACACTCAAACTGGATTCAGGAAACACCACTCCTCAACAGATGCTTTCATTTTGCTAACAAATGCAATAAATGAATCATTCTCAAAAAACAATGTCCTAGTTGCAGCTTTCCTAGATTTTGAAGGGGCATATGACAATGTGAACCACCAAATCCTTTTAAACAAACTTGCAAACCTTGGACTACTCCCCAAGCTAGTATCTTTTATAAAATCGTTCATAGAGTTGCGAAGTTTCATTGTTTGTGTCGGTTCAGCCTCTTCACCCCAAAAGACAATAACCAAAGGCCTACCTCAGGGAGCAGTCCTCAGTTGCCTCCTCTTTGCCTTATATCCCTGGGACATGAACCTCCCCCGCACGAATCTACAATATGCAGACGATCTGGTGCTATGGTCATCTGGCAACACCTTTGAGATAGCACAGTCAAATCTGCAAAAGTCACTTTCTCAATTTGAAAAATTCTCTCAAAACTCAGATTTACCCATTGCACCTACCAAGTCAAAAATAATCCAATTCCACCGACAGCGAAACCATGTTAATGCAAAACTAACTCTAAATGGAACAACTATTCCAGAAGATAATCATATTAATTACTTAGGCCTCATGCTTGACCAAAAACTTAATTTCCACCTCCACATTTCAAACACAATAAAAAAATGCTATGGAAAAACAAATATACTAAAAAGACTTCTTTCCACACCCTGGGGCTGTAAGGAGAAAACCTTACTCCAGTTTTATAAATCACATATAAGACCCCATATTGACTATGGGCTCATCGTCTATGGTGCGTGTGCAAAGACCCAGATGAAAAAATTGAAACAACACAAAATGATATAATACGTCTCATATTTGGTCTTAGGAAACCCACAAGCACCAAGTTTCTGCTTATGGAGAGTGGATCAACAACAATAAGGGAGAGACGTAGCTTTCTCTTGACAAAACATCTTACAAAAATTGAATCAAATAGCTGACACACCCTACATAACTGTTTCAGAAATCCAGCCACGTATAGAGGCATTGCACATGAGTATGCCAATATTCAGAAGATGTTCCCCGTACCGGTAAAATATATTGCACCTACTTCCCCCATTCCCCTCCATGGAATTGGTCAATTCCCATAATAAATACTGATTTCTCAAAGTGGAATAAAGATTTAACCCCCATTGCTTGCGTCCAGAAAAAATTTGCTGAACTTAATACAATTACCTATAAAAACCACTTCCAAATATTTGTTGATGGGTCAAAAATGAATGAGAAGGTAGCAAGTGGTGCTTTCCTGCCTCACCTGAAAATTGCAATGGGCGAGAGATTATATAATAATTTATCTATAATGTCTGCTGAGTTAAATGCCATAATCATGGCATTAGAACACCTTAAGGAAAACCAACCTTTGATTACAAATTCAAATAATATTATTGTATATTCCGAATCTTTATCAAGCCTTGATTTTCTGGTCTCAGCTCCTCAACATAAGTTCGAAATTGACGCTTATCATTTTCCCGGTATTATAGATAATCTTGCTTCAAGGGACATAAGAACTTATTTTCAGTACATTCCTAGCCACTCTGGTATAAGTGGTAATCATCAGGTTGATGAAATAGCAAAAAATGCTGTAAATATTGACCAGCCAAGTGGCAGACCAATCCCGATTAGAGATATTTACCGATGGAGACTATCAGATATTAATTTTGATAAGATTAATCCTATCCTTTCCCCCTTTCCCAAAAAGTATTTTTCTTAAATTTATCATAGAATTCGTTCTGGAACAATTGTACTAAATTTTCTTGCATTCTCGTATAAGTTTTCTAATTCAAGGGGTTAAATTCCCCTGTCCCTTCTTTGCAGGCATTGAAATGTGAATAATGAAACAATTGACCATTGCCTAATTGAATGTAATATGCTGACGTCTGCACAACATACCTTGCTTTGTAAACTGTTAAAATGCTTCAAACACCACAAAATCTCACTATCAGCCAAGAGCCTAGCCAACTATACCTCCACACAGAGCATAGAAATCGACATCTATCATCTTATATTTGAACACCTAGAGTCGAAAGATCTACTGAAAGATATCTGAAATTATCATGATGATGATATGATGAGGCAGATATTATGAGGCAATCAAGCCAGTAGCTCTGTAGCCCACAGAGCGAATCAAAAGGAAAAGGGCTAAATAGTATTACCGAAAAGCCCGCCTGCTTTTAAATAGAAGAAGAAGAAGTGTACCGAACCAATCGTGCTCAAAACCCAATCGTGCTCAGTACAGCTCAGGGAAGAAAAGACGAGCAACCTTATAAGAAAATCGAAATATATTTTCTTGTGATTATTATCTCTTCTAATCAGCAGTTGTAATAAACCAATTCTGCTCAAGTCATCCTCAGGGCTATACTGTGGTGTTTATCCTCCCCATAGTATAGTGCAGACGGTTTGATATCATCTATTTTCCATTCTTGTTTTGGTTTTATTTTGTGTTTAAAGCTTTTTCCAATAGGAAATGATTAGAAGTTCTCCAAAAGAAAAGTCCCCCCAGATCCCAAATCAAATTCCAGTGAAAGTGTCATAGTGAAAGATACCCATCCTGGCTGGTCAAGCACCCTATCTCAAAGTTATAATGATAGCTCCAATTCGGAGAATAGGACAATGATAAGTGTAGGGGCTAATGTAACCATAAATGATGATAATGGGTTTCAAGAGGTCCTCTCTAGAAGTTCTAAAAAAGGAAAAAAATCTCCCCAATTAAAAGCATTTCCCTCTCCCTGCCCAAGATCCTCCCTCAAAAAATTAGGAATTTACCTTAAAATTACTCCCACTACCCCCTTTGAAATAAAAATGATCACTGCAATAAGAGTTGCAATTTTTAAATTGCTAAAATCAATGTTCTCTCTTAACATTAACCGTGATAGATCTCTGCTAATAGCTGTAGAAGATCAGAAATCAGCAGATAAAATAATTAACCTTAAATCCCTTCTGAATATCCCAATTATGGCATCTAATTGGAACCCAAAACAATCACCAACAAAAATAGTAGTTTATAATGTTCCCCCAGAGATATCTACTCAGGAGTTAAAAGAAGGCCTGTCAGATAGGGCTGGAAACACAATCCCAGTTGAGGATGTTACCCAACTTGGAAAACCCAACTCTAATGGCCTAAAAACTAGTAGATCCTTCTTATTCACACTGAAGGATAAAATTGATATCCCAGAAAAATTATTCCTATTTGGGCAAATCAAACCACACAAGGAATACAAACCTAAGCCTTTTCAGTGTCAGAAGTGTTTCAAACTGGGACACACAACAAACAAATGCAATGAAATTCTCCAAGAGTGTAGTAATTGTAAATCTTTCCATCCTAAAGAGCTGACAACTTGCAACAACACTCAGCCTACATGCATCAATTGCAAAGGCCCACATGAATCTACAAATAAATCATTATGCCCTGCATGCAAGAAAAGAGCTCTAACACTCCAAATATCAACAGAGAAGGCCATCCCATACCCCTTTGCAGCAATGGAAGCAAATGCTGCCCAACAATACCAAATAAAGCCTGTAATGAAACCACCCAAAACCCCCAAGTCAAATGCCCCCAATGCATCAAGCACCCCATATAAAACACCATCTTCTAAGCCCCCTAGCTCAAATCCCTATCAGAAGGAATCACCAAGCCAACAAGCCTCCTTGTCCGGTGAGATGAGGCCAGCCTGGCCCTCCCTCCCAAGAAGAAACAAACCAGAAACACTACCAGGACTCAATCCCTTAACCAACAAACAGGATGCACTACCAAAAATGCAATCCCCAAATATATGCTTATTCATTCTAAACTGTAATGCAGTTCAGGCCATGAACATATATCAACTACAGAAAACAAAAATTATTGCAGAATTGGCAAAAATCTACATCCCAGATAATATGCTCATTCAAGCAAAAAAAGATCTTGCATTACTCTTAACAAAGTTGAACATTGATACACAGTCATATGAAGAATAAATCAACAACACAACATTTATCAATACTCCAATGGAATGTAAGATCACTCACAGAAAATAAGCTAAATGAACTAATATCATTTATGAATAATAATTCAATTAATATTGCTTGCCTCCAGGAAATTCATTTAACCCAAAATCAACAAATTAAGTCTCTGGGATATACTATTCTGAGAAAGGATAGATCTTCAGAGAGAAAAGGAGGTGGTGTAGCTTTATTAGTTAATAATAATATAAAATTTTGTGGCATCAATTTTCCAGATTCTGAAAATGATGTTGATGTAATTGGTATAAGTGTTTGGCTGAATAATTTAAAAACCTATATAATAAGCTTTTATAACCCTAATGGCCAAACTACATATGCCAAGGATTTCTTTAATTATATAAATAATTCTAATATGTTAAAAAATATCATTATTTGTGGTGATTTCAATGCCCACAGCCTTTTGTGGGGGAATAAACCAGCAAATAAAGCTGGTAAATTTATTGAGCATATGACTTCAAATAATAATGAATTAGTTGTTGCTACCCCTCCAAACCTGAATACTTATTTCAACCCCAAAACTGGCAATTTCTCCACAATTGACCTACAAATTGTGTCTTTAAATTTTTTGAACAAAATTTACATAAATAAAATTGATAGTCTATGTACAGACCACTTTGCTATAGTTTGCTCCCTAAATGAACCTGCTGAAACTTTATCTCATACATCCAAATATATCAACACTAAAGCAAATTGGTCTATTTTCCAAAATAAGCTAAATGATGACATTACAAGTTTCACCCACAGTTCATGCATTTCTAACACAACAGTTGACACACATGCTGAAGCGTTGACATCTTTACTAATAAATACAGCTAATCATGCTATCCCCACGACAACACCTAAGAAAACATTCCCTAAACAAATTCCTAAAGCATGGTGGACAAATGAGTGCCTAAATAAATGGAGGATAAAAAGGCAGCTAGGACAGAATTCATAAAAAAAACCAACACCTACTACATATTTAAAAAAATTACAAGCAGAATCTAATCTAAAAAGGACTATAGTAGATGCTAAATATAAATACTGGAATAATTTTGCAAATAATCTCTCCAAAGAAACAAACGAGCCAATTACACATAAAGTCATAAGCCACATATGTGGGAAAAAGACTTCTCCCAACCCACTCCTGTATGAGCTTATACATAATAATAATACCCATTATGACAATGATAATGAAAAGGCTAATCTATTTGTAACTCTTTTTGTTAATAAGCTAACATCAAATAATCAAAGCAAACTGTCCACAATTCCTATGAACCCAAGTTACCAACCACGCCCAGGATCCGAGTACATAACTAATCCATTTTCAATCCAGGAATTGAATAATGCAATACATCATATTAGGTCCAAAACTAGCAGTAGCTATGACAATATACACCCTACATGGATAAAGAATCTCACACCTTCATACAAACAAGAACTGTTAAATTGTTATAATCACGCTTGGGCATCTTCTAGGTTCCCCAATATATGGAAATGTTCGTCCCTCCTACCAATCCTAAAGAAAAATAAACCAAAAGATAACCCTGTGTCTTATAGGCCCATAATGATTACACCTGTGATGGGGAAAATAATGGAGAAAATGATTTATCACAGACTCCTCTGGTTTGTTGAGAAAAATAACATGATCCCACACACTCAAACTGGATTCAGGAAATACCACTCCTCAACAGATGCTTTCATTTTGCTAACAAATGCAATAAATGAATCTTTCTCAAAAAATAATATCCTAGTGGCAGCTTTCCTAGATTTTGAAGGAGCTTATGACAATGTGAACCACCAAATCCATTTAAATAAACTTGCAAACCTTGGAATACCTCCTAAGCTAGTATCCTTTATTAAATCCTTCATAGAAGTGCAAAGTTTCATTGTTTGTGTTGGTTCAGCATCTTCAACTCAAAAGACAATATCCAAAGGCCTACCTCAGGGAGCAGTCCTCAGTTGCCTCCTTTTTACCCTATATCTCTGGGACATGAACCTACGCCACACTAATCTACAATATGCTGATGATCTGGTGCTATGGTCATCTGGCAGCACCTTTCAGATAGCACAGTCAAATCTGCAAAAGTCACTTTTCCAGTTTGAAAAATTCTCTCAACATTCAGATTTATCCATTGCACCCACCAAGTCAAAAATAATCCAATTTCACCGGAAGCGAAACCATATTAATTCAAAACTAACTCTAAATAAAACAACTATTCCAGAAGATAATAATATTAATTACCTAGGTCTCATACTCGACCAAAAACTTAATTTCCACCTCCACATTTCAAACACAATAAAAAAATGTTATAGAAAAACAAATATACTAAAAAGACTTCTTTCCACACCCTGGGGTTGTAAGGAGAAAACCTTACTCCAGTTGTATAAATCACATATAAGACCCCATATTGACTATGGGCTCATTGTCTATGGTGCATGTGCAAAGACCCAGATGCAAAAAACTGTAACAACACACAATGATTTAATACGTCTCATATTTGGCGTTTGGAAATCAACAAGCACCAAGTTTCAGCTTATGGACAGTGGATTAACAACAATAAGGGAGAGACACTTAGCTTTCTCTTGATAAAACATCTTACAAAAATTGAATCAAATAGCTCATACACATTACATAATTGGTTAAGAAACCCAGCCATGTATAGAGGTATTGCAGATGAGTATGCCAATATTCAAAAGAAGTTCCCTGTGCCAGCAAAGTCTATTGCACCTACTTTCCCCCAATCCCCTCCATGGAATTGGTCATTTCCCATAATAAATACTGAATTTCTCAAAATGGAATAAAGATTTAACCCCCATTGCTTTTGTTCAGAAAAAATTTGCAGAACTTAATACAATTACCTATAAAAATCACTTCCAAATATTTGTTGAAGGGTCAAAAATGGATGAGAAGGTTGCAAGTGGTGTTTTCCTTCCTCACCTGAAAATTGCAATGGGAGAGAGATTATTTAATAATTTATGTATAATGTCTACTGAGTTAAATGCCATAATTATGGTATTAGAACACCTTAAGCAAAACCAGTCTTTGATTGAAAATTCAAATAATATTATCATCTATTACTACTCTTTATCAAGTCTTGAGTTCTTGGCCTCAGCTCCTCAATATAAGTTGGACATTGACACTTATCATTGTCACAGTATTATTGATAATCTTGCTTCAAGTGGCATAAAAACTTACTTTCAATACATTCCTAGCCACTCTGGCATAAGTGGTAATCATCAGGTTGATGAAATAGCAAAAAATGCTATATATATTGACCAGCCAAGTGGGAGACCAATCCCAATTAGAGATATTTACCGATGGAGGCTATCAGATATTAATTCTAATAGGACTAATTCTATCCTTTCCCCCTTTCCCAATAAGTATCTTTCTAAAATTTATCATAGAATTTGTTCTGGAAAAAATGGACTAAATTTCATTGCATTCTCATTTAAATTTTCTAATTCAAGTGGTTCAATTCCCCTGTCCCCTCTTTGTAGGCATTGTAATATGAATAATGAAACAATTGACCATTGCCTATTTGAATGTAATATGCTGATGTCTGCATAACATACCTTGCTTTGTAAACTGCTAAAATGCCTCAAACACCACAAAATCTCACTATCAGCCAAGAACCTAGCCAACTATACCTGCACACAGAGCATAGAAATCGACATCTATCATCTTATATTTGAACTCCTAGAGTTGAAAGATCTACTGAAAGATATCTGAAAATATCTAATAAATATGAGGCAATCAAGCCACTAGCTCTGTAGCCCACAGAGTGAATCAAAAGGAAAAGGGCTAAATAGTATTACTGAAAAGCCTGCCTGCTGTTAAATAGAAGAAGAAGAATATATATCCAGTCTTGAGTTGGCTAAGTAATGGAAATAATTCCAATTTGCTTAAAAATAAATACATTTTTCTCTAATTTAGGCTAGCCTAAAAGAAAAAAATAATATTTTTGATATTTTTTCTACTTTATGGAGGTATTTTGGTAAATTTCTACCAAATCATGTTATTGAGTTAGGAATGAAGTGAATACACCATTTGATGCCTTTTTTTATGCTGATTACAAATATAATAATCATTTCTATTGCAAATGAATTTCAGCCCCCCCCTATATATGCCAATTCAGGGTTAGGTAAGGTATATATAGGGGGGGGGGGGCTGAAATTAATTTAAGAAATAAATGATTATTATATTTGTAATCAGCATAAAAAAAGGCATCAAATGGTGTATTCACTTTATTCCTAACTCAATAATATGATTTCGTAGAACTTTACTGGTATTTTTTGCACAAGATTAAAAAAGTTTACCTGACAGTAGACAAAAACATTAAAATAGGCCTAGACTGCAACCTAAATTGGAAAAGGAATATGGGCCTAGTTTTTAGTCTGATGGGAATCCACATCATACAGTATTGGATAAATTTCTACCAAATCATATTATTGAGTTAGGAATAAAGGCACCATTCGATGCCTTTTTTTATGCTGATTACAAATATAATAATCATTTCTATCGGAAATTAATTTCAGCCCTCCCCTATATATGCCAATTCAGGGTATATAGCCTATTTCTACATTAGGGGAGGGGGGGTGAAAGTTTAAACTTACCTCCCATTTACATCAGAAACAAAATTTGCCCCCCCCCCCCTAATATAGAAATATATACCCTGAATTGGCATATATAGGGGGAGACTGAAATTCATTTCCGATAGAAATGATTAGGCTATTATATTCGTAATCAGCATAAAAAAAGGCATCAAGTGGTATATTCACTTTATGCGTACGTCAATAATATGATTTGTTAGAAATTTACCCAGTATTGGGCTTTTGGATAGGAAATTAACTTACTAAAAACAAAAAATTAGCTTACTTTAAAGGTTCTCAAAACAGCAGTAGCCATTTAGAAACGTCTTAGAACGTAGCCTCGTATTTTATTTTTAAACAATCTGCGTCATTTATGTAGCTGCCACGATTTAACTATGAAAGAGAGTATAAAATTTCCCGACTTTGCGTGATTTTTGCGCTAGATTTGAAGAACCGATTCATTTTAAATACGATCACAGTGATGAAATGCACATTGTTTTTTAGTAGGGCACAAACGACACTCTGGCGTTTAGGATGTCTAAAGGGTTATTAAAGTACATTTTCTCAGTCATAATATTATGTGCCTCTATGAAACAGACTGAGGATACAGCTGTCACTCAATTCGGTTTTAGACAAGAAGTTTTGGTTTTGTACAAGAAGTTTCTGAATAGTGGATCTTCCGAGATTATGGTTTTTAAAGGAAGTAGAAAAAATATTCAAGTGTGAACTAAAAGGATGCCGACGCGAGACCATGAATAAATTGCTGAGTACCTAGGAAATCTATCCAGAGAGCATTACAATAAAATATTGTATTGGCATGTTTAGGAATAGAGAGGCAGCAGTCAGCTTGGTCCTGTCATAGTTGCAAGATAAAAACCGTGCTTTAATTTGTGACAAGAAAAGTATTAACCATGGTAGTTTTTTACTGTTTTTTTTTTCAACCAGCGAACTATCTTCATGTTTCAACGAAAGAAAACAGTTTTGATATAATTTAATAGCTGGGATATAGCTTAATCTATCCATAGAACAACATTTTTGAAATTTTTTAGGGAGAAATACATGCTGAAAAGGTTTTTCAAAATGTGAAACTTTGCAACAAAGCCAAAGCTGCAGCTCCACCAAAATAGACAATATATTTGTATCATTTTGTTGATTAGCTACTGAACTATTCATTCACTAAGCCAGATTTTTTATATTGCTGAGGATTTTTCATAAATGATAGTCTAAACTCGCTTTAAAACGAGAAACTGCTACCGCTTGATGACCTGGACCTCGCAGAATATTCTTGCAACACATTCTAGGTGGAACAGCCACGGCGGATGTTAAAGTATAGAACGAACTATATGCGGTAGTAACTGAGATTTTGAATTAAATCGTTGTTGCAGCTATAGCTGCAACTGCAAAACTATCCACTTGATCAATCTTCTTGTTACCTAGAATCGTCTCTTTACCTTCACTTATTCCCAGTCTAAGCAACTTAGTCTTCTTAACATCAATTTTTAAACCTTCATATTAGGGCTTATGCTAAGGATTTTAGTGCGGGTGGTTACAAAACAGTATTTTGTTTAATAATTGCAGAAAAGAAGATTATTTTTGACCAAGCCATTGAATATTACTTTAAGTAATTTATATGACTACTTTCCTTCATAACTTCATTGTGGGAAACAAACAAGGATGAAAAACTATAAAATAAAATTAGACTCAATATGTAGTTTGCAGACAACTTTAAACAGATGGATTACCTCAGAATTTTTAATCGAATAATTCGGCCCTCTCGGGGACAAAAAAAAACACACACAAAATTCAGTAGATTTGTAGTTAGGAGCTTGAAACTTCCACACTACAGATTTCTTAAATGGTGAATTCAATGGAGAGGTTTTCGTCATATTGGTGTTTCTCCCCTTTTCTAAAATCAGAAGAGTTTTCTCAGGCTCGGAGCTTTAGATTGTTAACTTTAAAGTTCTAGAAATTGATATATTTCGAATAAGCATAAGAAGGAAATTCTTTTATTGCATTAACTATTATCGAAACTTGCTTTTCTAGACTTAAAGATATAGAAATTGATTTACTTGTATTTGGAAAAATATAAGATGGCAATTCTTTTGTTGCATTAATTATTATCGAAACTCAAATTTTTAGAATTTAGGTTACGAGTTTAGAGTTTATTTTAGGTTCGAGCTTAGGATTGACGTTTTCTCATATTCTGAATTTGATTGTGTGATTTTCCTTAACATCACAAGCTTTTTTGACGATATTTCTCTCCTTTTTTCAAAATTAATTTAAAAAACAAAGCTTTTCTGAGGGAAGTAAAGAGCAAAGTTGAAACTTCGAAGTTGAAACGGACAAATTTTATTACTTCACATCCTATTTAATATATATTAATAAAACTAGTACAAATAAACCAACTAATTATGTTTCCCTATGCTTTTAGGATTATACAAAACTAGCTCTTTACTGAAAACATAAATGCCAAGTATAAAAGACAGGATTATTGATTTAAGGGTCAAAAGTGAGTATGTAGCCTGATAGCACTAAACAAATTTGTAAAGCTTTTCATAGTCTTACACCAGTTGGAATATTAGTAACTTTCATTATACAATTAAATTATCTTAAAAATATAAATGTAAAATTTTATATTTTTTAATAACCGCGAAGTAATTGGACAGCCTACAGAATATTGGATTGATTTATCAATCAGCATTTTGCTCTCACCAGCTATAATACAAATAGTGGGTAATATACAGTCTTAAATTGTAAGAAATATGCTTTAATACCACATGAAAGGAAGATCAATTAAGACATAATATGAACTCAGGAAATTCGATTATTTCTCTGTATACAAGAGTGAATTTCAAGCTATGGTACAAATTATAAAGCTAGTCTAAAGTCCTAGTGCTATCAAGATGGCCTTACTTCAAGCTTGTGTACAAACTATTCATGACAGATTGTCCATGACAGATTGTCCATGACAGATTGTCCTTTTCAGAACCAAAACGAGAGCCAGTCATTGAACTGAGCCATTGTGCAGAACTGATACCCAATTAAACGTAAAAAGAAATAAAGCAACATCCTAAAATGGATTGTTGCTTTATCTTAAAAGGAATTGATCCTAAAAGGGATTGATTATATTTTGATTCTATAAAAAGTGTCCGTAATCGGTTTGCTTTTATTCTACCAAAACTCCTTTATTATTTTGTGTTTTCAGAAATGTGCTAGTATTTTATGATCATAAAAGCATAGGGAAATATAATTGATTTGCTTATTTGTACTAGTAATATTAATATATATTAAATAGGCTGTGAAATAATAACTTTTGTCCATTTTAAGTTTTAACTGCGCTCTTTACTTCCCTCGGAAAAACTTTATTTTTTTAAATTAAGCTTTGGTCGTTTTTGATTAAAATTTAATGTAGAAACAACGCTGCCATGATCTTTTTTATTTATACGGAATAATGTCTGTTCGTTTTAAGTTTTAATGTTACTCCTAAGTTTCAGTTGAAAACTTATTTTTGCTACAATTTCTATTTATCACCGATCTAGGGGAGATAAGACACCTCTAGAAAATACTGCAAACAACCTTGACAGCTACGAAAAACTTTCAGTCTATAACATAAATTTCATTATCCATACTTCACAAAACAATACAGGTTTTTTAGGAACGTTTGTATTTCGATTAGAAAAAAGCTGTTTTTACTCGGCCGACTTCGCCTGAAAAAACCATAATGAAGACAGGGCTTTATAAATGCCCTACTGACTAGCATAAACTAGAAGGCTACTGTAACAAAAGAAAGCAATTTAAGGTCTCATTTAAAAGCTTATATTTATGCTTAATCGCTTTTTATAAATTTGACTTGATAGCACACCACAAAGTGCACTATCGGTTGTTTCCTCAACTTTTTAAAATGAAACAAGTCCCTCTTCCAATGAAATGACAAACAAAAGGTGATTTCAAAACCTAGGCAAGAGCAAAAACTAAGGGGGAAAGGACTTCCCTTCCCGTCAATTGCCGCCGTTAGAACTAGCACACAGGCTTCATCGCAGATTGAAGTTTGAAGGTTCAATTCAAAACTATTGATCAATCGAGCTTAATTTTTGGTAGATGTTTTACATCACGCGGCACACCCTCGCCATTAAAGGGTCAGATAAGGAGCTACCATCCCCTCAAGCATCACACCTACGCAATGCGGTCTGTGTGTTTGTGTGTGAGTGTGTTTTGTGTGTGTGTGTGTGTGTGTGTGTGTTTATGTGTGTGTGTGTGTGTGTGTGTGTGTGTGTGTGTGTGTGTGTGTGTTTGTGTGTGTGTGTGTTTGTTTGTTTTGGTGTTTGTTTTTTTATCTGTTTTTGTGTTTTTGTTAGTGATTTTTTGTTTTAGATATTGTTTGTGAGTGTTATAGATTGTTTGAGTGAGTCTGTTTGATATAGAGTGTGAGAGTGTGATTGTGGGTGTGGGTGAGTCTGTATGGGGGTGAGTTTTGGTCTCTGTGTGTGTCTGTATGTTTTTCTGTGTCTGTGTGGGTGTGTGTTTTTTTGTGTGTGTGTGTGTGTGTGTGTATGTCTTTGTGCGTGTATGTGTCTGTGTGTGTGTGTGTGTCTGTGTGTGTGTGTGTGTGTGTGTGTGTTTGTGTGTGTGTCTGTGTGTGTGTGTGTGTTTGTCTGTGTGTGTGTGTCTGTCTGTGTGTCTGTGTGTGTGGCTGTGTCTGTGTGTGTGTGTCTGTGTGTGTGTGTGTGTGTGTGTGTGTGTGTGTGTGTGTGTGTGTGTGTGTGTGTGTGTGTGTGTGTGTGTGTGTGTGTGTGTGTGTGTGTGTGTGTGTGTGTGTGTGTGTGTGTGTGTGTGTGTGTGTGTGTGTGTGTGTGTGTGTGTGTGTGTGTGTGTGTGTGTGTGTGTGTGTGTGTGTGTGTGTGTGTGTGTGTGTGTGTGTGTGTGTGTGTGTGTGTGTGTGTGTGTGTGTGTGTGTGTGTGTGTGTGTGTGTGTGTGTGTGTGTGTGTGTGTGTGTGTGTGTGTGTGTGTGTGTGTGTGTGTGTGTGTGTGTGTGTGTGTGTGTGTGTGTGTGTGTGTGTGTGTGTGTGTGTGTGTGTGTGTGTGTGTGTGTGTGTGTGTGTGTGTGTGTGTGTGTGTGTGTGTGTGTGTGTGTGTGTGTGTGTGTGTGTGTGTGTGTGTGTGTGTGTGTGTGTGTGTGTGTGTGTGTGTGTGTGTGTGTGTGTGTGTGTGTGTGTGTGTGTGTGTGTGTGTGTGTGTGTGTGTGTGTGTGTGTGTGTGTGTGTGTGTGTGTGTGTGTGTGTGTGTGTGTGTGTGTGTGTGTGTGTGTGTGTGTGTGTGTGTGTGTGTGTGTGTGTGTGTGTATTTGTGTGTTTGTTTGTGTGTGTATGTGTTTGTGTTTGTGTGTGTGTGTTTTTTTTTGTGTGTATATTTATGTATTTGTTTGTTTGTGTGTTTTTTTTTGTGATTGTGTTTTTTTTTTTTTGTATTTGTGTGTTTGTGTGTTTGTGTTTTTTTTTGTTTGTGTGTGTGTTTTTTTGTATGTGTTTTATGTTTGTGTGTGTTTTTGTGTTTGTGTGTGTTT
Source organism: Artemia sp. Qi Xiang Cuo (assembly GCF_049724085.1). Lineage (NCBI taxonomy): Eukaryota > Metazoa > Arthropoda > Branchiopoda > Anostraca > Artemiidae > Artemia > Artemia sp. Qi Xiang Cuo. The sequence continues at coordinate 37,889,175 of NC_142794.1, forward strand.
TTATGTTTGTGTGTGTTTTTATGTTTGTGTGTTTTATGTTTGTGTGTTTTTTTATGTTTGTTTTTGTTTTTCTTTTTTTGTTTGTTTATGTGTTTTTGTGTTTTTGTGTTTTTGTTTTTTTTTCTGTTTGTGTGTGTTTTTATGTTTTTTTGTGTTTTTATGTTTTTGTCTGTTTGTATGTTTGTGTGTGTTTTTAATGTTTGTGTGTGTTTTTATGTTTGTGTGTGTTTTTATGTTTGTGTGTGTTTTTATGTTTGTTTGTGTTTTTTTGTTTGTTTGTGTTTTTATGTTTGTGTGTGTTTTTATATTTGTGTTTGTTTTTATGTTTGTGTGTGTTTTTTTGTTTGTGTTTGTTTTTTTGTTTGTGTGTGTTTTTATGTTTTTGTGTGTTTTTGTTTTTGTGTGTGTTTTTATGTTTGTGTGTGTTTTTATGTTTGTGTGAGTTTTTATGTTTGTGTCTGTTTATATTTGTGTGTTTTTTATTTTTTTGTGTGTTTTTATGTTTGTGTGTGTTTTTATGTTTTTGTGTGTTTTTATGTTTGTGTTCGTTTTTATATTTGTGTGTGTTTTTATGTTTAGTAGTGCAGTAAGTTGTTAGTATTATTTCTATTTTCATGTTTTTGCGAACCATTCATACTTTAACTTAATCATTTTCAGATATTTTCTTGATAAAACGTATCATGTTTTGACCTCAGGTGTCTTTATGTTACAGTGAGTTGTTAGTAGTAGTTCTATTTTCATGTTTTTGCAAGCCATTTGTACTATCCCTTAAGTATTTTCTAATGTTTACTTGATAAACGGTTGCTTTATTGGATACAGATGTCCTTATGATATAGTGAGTTGTTCACAGTAGTAATATTTTCATGTTTTTGCATTCCATTTATAATATAACCCATAAATTTAATATTTTCTTAATAAAACGTACTTTTGTTGACCTCAGGTGGCTTAGTAGTACAGTAAGTTGATAGAAGAAGTAGCATTAACGTGTTTTTGCAAGACTTTCATGCTATACCTTAAACATTTTCAGATATTTTCTTAACAAAACATATCTGTATTGACCTCAGGTGGCTTTATGTTACAGTGAGATGTTAGTAGTAGTTCTATTTTCACGTTTTTTGCAAGCCATTCATACTACACCTTAAACATTTTCAGATATTGTCTTGATAAAACAAGTGAGTTGTTAGTAATAGTTCTGTATTCATGTTTTGTGCAATCCATTTGTACTATACCTTAAACATTTTCAGATATTTTTTTGATAGAAACGAGTGAATTGTTAGCAGTAGTTCTATTTCCATGTTTTTTTGCAATTCATTTGTACTATACTTTAAACATTTTCAGATATTTTCTTGACAAAACGTTTCTGTATTGTCCTCAGGTGTTTTTATGCTACAGTGAGCTGTTAGTAGTAGTTCTATTTTCATGTTTTTACAAGTCATTTGTCTATACCTTAAACATTTTCAAACATTATCTTGATAAAACGTAGATGTATTGGCCTCAAATGTCTTTATGCAGCACCGAGTTCCTAGTAGTAGTAATATTTTCATGTTTTTGCATGCTATTCATACTATAATCTATAAATTTTCTAATATTTTCTTAATAATGTGTGTTTTTGTTGACCTCTGGTGGCTTAGTAGTGCAGTAAATTGTTATTACTAGTAGTATTATCATGTGTTTGCAAGCGTTTCATACTTTACCTTAAACATTTTCAGATATTTTCTTTATAAAACGTATCTGTATTGACCTCAGATGGCTTTATGTTAGAGTGAGTTCTTACGTAGTTCAAGTCACTCTAATATAAAACGAGTGAATTGGTAGTAGTAGTTCTATTTTCATGTTTTTTGCCAGCCATTTGTACTATACGTTAAACATTTTTAGATATTTTGTTGCAGCCAGTTGCTAGTAGTAGTAGTATTTTCATGTTTTGCATGTGATTCGAACTATAATATATAACTTTTGTGATATTTTCTTAATAAAACGTACTTTCGTGGACCACAGGTGGATTAGTAGTGCAGTAGGTTGTTAGTACTAGTAGTATTATCGAGTTTTTCCAAACCATTAGTACTATACCCTAAACATTATCAGACATTTTCTTGATAAAACTTATTTGTATTTATCTCAGGTATTTTTATGTTACAGTGAGTTGGTAGTAGTAGTTCTTGGCCTCATGTGTCCTTTAGATGCAGCGAATTGCTTGTAGTAGTAGTATTTTTGTGTTTTTGCATGCTATTCATACTATAATCTATAAGTTTTCTAATATTTTCTTGATAAAACGTACTTTTGTTGACCTCAGGCGGTATAGTAGTGCAGTAAGTTGTTAGTACAATTAGTATTATCGTGTTTTTGCAAGCCTTCCATACAACACCTTAAACATTTTCAGATATTTTCTTGATAAAACAAGCGGGTTGTTAGTAGTAGTAATAGTATTTTCAGTTTTTTTGTAAACCATTTATTCTATACCTTAAATATTTTCAGAGTAAAAACTGTGTATGACTTAAAATGGGTTAATGATTATTCTACTGCCTATGAACTATGAGAAGAGAGAAACTTTAGTATCAAGAGAGAGAACATGATGATTTATTTTATGGAACTATTTCAAAAGATGAAATGTATATTGAACCTGTAGGTGACACCCCATAAATTAAAAAAAATGACTACTTGTAACAAAAATAATGACCTTTTTAATATCCCTATGCTGACTTCCCCTCCCGATAAACTTTCTTCTTTGGCCCAGTGGCAAACTAACAGCTCTGATTTCAAGTAATAACTTTATTTATTTTATTTTCAAGCCCATCTTAAAAATAAAACTTCACCTCAAATGTCCTTCTGAACTCTATCCACAAAAATAAAAAAATACATATGAAAAAAAAGTCTTAAAATGAACAAAGTTTAGACTCTGTAGATTCATCTAAAATTTAATTTATGTGTCTAAAGTTCGCGCATTAAGAATAAGGAACAATTCAACGTTTCACGAACGTTTTCAATCAGTATCGCGCTTTCTACCCGTTTAAATTAGTTGTTCAAAAAGTGTGTTAGGAAATAGAGGTTTCGACGAGCATAATTTTTAAAATGGTGATAATTTTCTTTTGAATATTGATTTTATTGGTTAATATTGGGTTCGACGAGCATAATTTTTAAAATGGTGATAATTTTATTTTTAAGCAAATAAAGAAGTCATAATCAGGAAACTTTTAGACCATGGGGAACTTTTAAAAAGATAACATTCTAAACTGCCATATTTAATAATGTTAAGCAAGAAAGCGTAGGAATTGAATGTTCAATTTGCTTGCTTGTCTAATTCTCACATAGGCGGTCTGACAGACGTTCTGATAACTTTTTTCTTACTCATTTATAACTCTTAATGGAGCCTCTATATAGAAAATTGGAACTTGTGTATTATATCAGCCACAACCTAAAAATTCTAACTTTTTTCCTGTACGAATAATCCTTAAAATGTCTCAATCTGTTTCGTCCCAAAAAATCCCCTAAAAGTGATTTCTGAAGGTGCTTTTGTGTATCGACAACTATGCACAGATATATTTAACTTCCCATTTTTTTTATTGAAAGCAGAGATGTCAAAAAGCTGAAAAGTTGACAAAAATTTACAAGATTTTCGTGAGTTATACTTGAAACAGCACTTGTATAGTAGTTTTATCGTCCAAAAGGAAAGGAACACATGCGTCCGATCCGTTTTTTTTTCTTATCGATGAAACGAGTTTAATTTCAAAAAATCCAAAAAAGTGAAGAAACGAGTTTACTTTAAAATTTCAAAAGTGAAGAACTAGAAAGAAAATCTCAACGTCTTCCTGAAGCTACTTCACTCTGCATATTATTTCATTTAATTATATTTAAAACGGATGAGCTTTTCTTTTTTTTACCTAAGACAATAGTTGGCACTTCATTTTTCTTCATACCGAATAAACCATTAAGTGTTTTTTGTTTCATTGTAATTGAAGTGTTCTCACATGAAGTGCTCAATGTGTATTTTTCAATTTGATAAATTTATTCATTTTAGATGCAGTTTATAATTTAGCTGATATTAGGTATTTATTAGTTTATAATTTATAATTAATCACCAAGATAAAAAATGAATAATATCCAAAACAGCAGCCAAAAGCAATAAAAAAAGCAGCAGTTCAGCCTTAACCTACATGACATATATTCTATAAAGAAGCCAAAAAAAACTTAAAATGTGTTTTTTTTTAAATTGTTATTAAAAACCAGTTTTTAATACAAGGAAGGCTATTTAGAAATCCAAAAGAGCAAAAAAAGCAATCAAATCAAAGTCGCCCATTTCGACTGTTTTAAAGGCGACAAAACAGATATAGGAAATGGGCATTACGAAAAAATTAAGCTTCTAAGTTCAAACTTATGTTCAAAGTTTTTACCCAGATAACTGACGAATTTTGTGATACGGTATTAGAAGTTTTGCATGCAGTAACACTCGATGAAGAAACACTATTTATTTTGACAATTATTTATGTTAAGAATACATAGCTAATATATATTTCAGCTATTATGCAAGGGTTCTGAAACGCCAGAGCCATTTCGTTTCTACCAGATTTCTACTTCTCTTGATTAATAACGAAGAAGACCAGTTTCCAGCCTGCAACTTATGGAGTTTTGAACTCATGAATAGGCTCGAATCTGTTGTAAATTTAAGCTGTGATTTGGGAAAGACTGATGAAAGCATTAATGTTTGCGGTCAACATTGATCGCGCCGGCGGGGCGCTGCCGGTAAGATCTCTCTCTCTGATAATGTCTGGATTTTACAGACTTGCTATTTTTCCACCGTGCTTGACTCTCTCTCTCTCTTCTCTCTCTCTCTCTCACTCTCTCTCTTTCTCTCTCTCTCTCTCTCTCTCTCTCTCTCTCTTTCTCTCTCTCTCTCTCTCTCTCTCTCTCTCTCTCTCTCTCTCTCTCTCTCTCTCGGCTCATGATGAATAAGGAAGCTGCTAAGTCTTGTTTAGGCTGGGAAGGTATTAATAATAGAATACTAATTGCTCATTTTATGATTAGAAAGTTCATGGTATTAGTTATCGTAGTAAATGCTACTGTAGAACCGACTAATGGAGATAATAGTGACTCAGATGAATTTTAATTACAGTTACAGGAGCAAATAGACAAGTTCCCAGGTAGAAATATGATGTTATTACTGGGAGATTTTAACGCCCAGGTTGGTAGAAATAAGGATAGATGGTATCCCAGCTTAGGTAAATTTGGTGTAGGAAAAGAAAACAGTAATGGATATAGACTTTTGCAATTTTGTAGGTATAACAATTTAGTTATAACCAATACGGTGTTTGGTCATAAAATGGCTCATAAGCTAACATGGTATTCACGTGATGGTAAGACAGCAAACCTTATTGATTATGTTATAGTAAACTGAAGACTGGCAGGATCAATACAAGATACTAGGGTATATAGGAGTGCTGTTATTGATGTTAAAAGTAAAGATCACCATCTAGTAGTGTCAAGGGTTAATTTAAAGCTGAAATATCGGACGGGTAATTACCTCCCGGGAAGTTATGATGTTGGTAGACTCCTGGATGAGAATTTGAGAGAAACTTTCCAGGAACAGTTGAATACTAAACTTCAGAGTTTAAAATTTGATAATGTGGAAGATGGTTGGAATGATTTTAGAAAAACAATTTGTGAAGTTGCTGAAGGCGTAATAGGGAAGAAAACTAGAAGTGCAGCTAAGAATATTAGTGAAAAAGCTTTATGTTTAATAGAAAGGAGAAAGAACTTGTACAAGAATTATCTGAGTGATAGATCGCATGAAAAAAAAAGAAATGTAAAGAAAGTAGTGAAAGCATTGAAATATGAACTAAGGAGGTGTGAAGTGGAGGCCATGGATAAAATTGCCGAGGATTTAGAAGATGCAGCTAGACGGCATAATAGTAAAATATTGTACTGGCACGTTAACAAATTCAGAGGTAGTAGTCAATCCGGACTTGTCCCAGTTAAAGATAGGAATGGGGTGGCAATTAGCGATAAGGAAAAAGCTAAAGCGAGATGGGTCGAACATTTTGAGAACTTGCTTAACCGAGAAAGAGTTGCAGGAAAAAATATAGAGGAAAATGAGAAAGTTTGTGATACCTTGGATGTGAATGAAGATTTATTTTGTGAGGAGGAATTAGCAGCAGTACTAAAAGGATTGAAAAATAACAAGGTGCCAGGTGCTGATAGTGTGGTAAATGAGTTTCTTAAATATGAGTGCTCGGAGGTTAGAAATAAGTTATTGAAGATAATGAATATGACTTTTCAAAAGGGGGAAGTACCAGATGGTTTTAGAAAAACCCTAATTAAACCACTCTATAAGAAAGGTGACAAAAGAGAGTGTGGTAATTATCGAGGCATTAGTCTCGTCTCTGTAGGTAGCAAATTGCTTAGTAATATGATACTTTTTAGACTGAGAGATGCCGTAGACAAAGTTCTAAGAGAAGAGAAGTGCGGTTTTAGAAAAGGTAGAGGATGTGTTGACCAAATTTTCACTCTTGGATTAATAATTGAGAAGTACCTAAGTTGTCAAACCCTTTTGGTCCTCAGTTTTATAGACTATGAGCAAGCATTCGATTCTGTTGATAGAGGAGCTTTAGCAAAGGTTTTATCCTTGTATGGTATACCGGACAAATATATTAGAGTGCTTAGTGCTATGTACGACAACAATACTGCTGCGGCTAAGGTAGAAAATGAGGTTAGCAGCTGGTTTTGTATTAAATCAGGAGTTAAGCAGGGTTGTGTTTTATCCCCATTTATATGGATTATTTTGATGGACTTTCTCGTAAGGAGCACAGAAAAGGCAATGGGAGACCACGGAATCAATGGGGAGGAAAAAATCTCCTGGACTTCGATTATGCTGATGATTTATGTATCCTAGATGAAAGTGTGAGCAAAATGAATGAAGTTTTAGAGGTTTTGCGAGTTCAGGGTGCTAGTATAGGTTTGAAAATTAATGTTAGGAAGACTAAGTCACTAAGGCTAGGAATAAGTGAAGATGAAAAGGTGACGCTGGGTAATGAAACTATTGATCAGGTGGACAGCTTCACTTACCTTGGTAGTATTATTAATAAAGATGGTGGGAGCAGTGAAGATGTTAAATATACAATAGCCAAGGCTCAGGGTGCTTTTTCACAGTTAAAAAAAGTCTGGAAGAATAGGAAGATAAGTCTGCAAACCAAGATTAGAATATTAGAAGCTACAGTTATGACAGTGGTCAAATATGGCTCTGAAGCATGGACGCTCCGAAAAGCGGATGAAGATTTGCTAGATGTTTTCCAGAAAAATTGCTTAAGGATTGTTCTGGGTACCCGGCTGACTGACCGTATTTCAAACAATAGGCTATACGAAAAATGTGGTTCAATACCGTTTTCTAGGTCTATAATGAAAGACAGGTTGAGGTGGTTAGGGCATGTTGTGTAGATGAAGGATGACAGATTGCCGAAGATTGTTCTTTTCGGCCAACCATCTGGGGCTAAACGGAAGGCAGGTCGTCCCCGTCTGGGGTGGGAGGACGTCATAAAGAAAGATTTAAAGGAAATGGGAACTTCGTGGGCGGATGTAAAAAGGGAGGCTTTGAATAGATTGGGGTGGCGGAGTAGCGTGCGTGGCTGTGTTGGCCTCAGGCGGCTTGGTGCTGCAGTGAGTTGTTAGTAGTAGTAGTAGTAGTAGTAGTAGAAGCCTATTGATTTTTCTGTCATGAATTCTTACACGATCAAAGCTCTATAGGTTCGACGTAATTCCTGTCTGTATGAGCTACACTTGGGGCTATTACGTAAATTCAAGCTAAATTCATGGAGGTCAAGTGATGTCACTTCGTCCCCGTAGCATTGTAACTCTCTGATTGGCTTAGAAATACGCTTGTGGTCTTGTTCTGGTAGTAATTAGAGATGCATCCCTGCTGATGTGTTTTGTCAAAAGGTGGGCGTGAGAGGGGGGTTACCTGCCCTCAAATCACTTCCGAAACTATTAAAAAGGGCACTAGCCCTTTGAATTTGCAATCGAATGAGCCCTTTTTCAAGTTTCTACGACAAAGATTTCAATAAAAAACTTATATGCCCCTTGGGTATAACTTAAAACCCTTTCCCTGTAGACTGTAGGGGAAGTGTTCTAAACGAAGGTATATTTTCCTGAACTTTAAACTGCCTGGAACAAGATGGCTATCTCAAAATTTTGATTGGATGTGTTTGGGGAAATGGTGGGCGTGGAAGGCATGTTAGTTGCCTTCCAATAACTTTCGACTATTAAATAGAGCCCTAGTCGTTTCGATTTCCAATCGAATGAGCCCTTTTTGAAGTTTCTACGACAACGTGTTCTATAAAAAACCTTATATGCCCCCAGGGCATAACTTACAACCCTTCCCCGGAGGGCTGTGGAGGAGTGTCCTCCTCTAAAACATAATTTCTATCTGGAAATCAACTACGCTGAACCAAATGGCTATCTAGAAATTTTGATTGGATTTGTTTGGGGAAAAGGTGGGCGTGAGAGGGGGCTAGTTGCGCTCAAATCACTTTCGACTATGAAAAAGGGTATTAACCTTTGAATTTCCAATCGAAAGAGCCCTATTTTCAAGTTTCTATGACAAAGAATTTCAATAAAACTTATATAACCCCAGGGCATAACTTATCACCCTTGCCCTGAAGACTAGGGGGGGGGGGAGTGTCCTGCACAAAGGTATAATTTCCTGAACTTTAAACTACGTGGAACAAAATGGCTATCTCAAAATTTTGATTGGATGTGTTTGGGGAAATGGTGGGCGTGGAAGGGGTGTTAGTTGCCTTCCTATCAATTTCGAATATTAAAAAGGGCACTAGCCATTTCAATTTTCAATCGAATGGGCCCTTTTTGAAGTTTGTACGACAACGCCTTCTATAAAAACCTCATATGCCCCCAGGGCATAACTTACAACCCTTGCCCTGAGGGCTGTTGTCCTCCTCAAAAATATAATTTCTATGTGAAAATCAACTACACTGAACAAAATGGCTATCTCAAAATTTTGATTGGATGTGTTTGGGAAATGGTGGGCATGGAAGGGGTGTTAGTTGCCTTCCAATCTCTTTCGACTATTAAAAAGGGCACAAGCCACTCCAATTTCCAATTGAATGAGCCCTTTTTGAAGTCTCTACAACAACTTCTTCGGTACGAAGTTTCCTGGTCTAAAGGAAAAAAAAATAATACATTGTGCCAACATCGTTCTTATATGCCCCCAGTGCATAACTTAAAACCCTTGCCCCGACGATTTTGAGGGAGTGTCCTCTTCAAAAACATATTTTCTATATGAAAATCAACTACGCTGAACAAAATGGCTATATAAAAATTCTGATTTTGGATGTGTTTGGTGAAAAGGTGGGCGCGAGAGGGCGATTAGTTGCCCGCAAATCACTTTCGACTATTAAAAAGGACATTTGAATTTCCAATCGAATGAGCCCTTTTTCAAGTTTCTATGACAAAGATTTCAATAAAATTTATATGCCCCCAGGGCATAACTTATAACCCTTGCCCTGGAGACTGTGGGGGGAGTTTCCTGCTCAAAGGTATAATTTCCTGAACTTTAAACTACGTGGAACAAAATGGCTATCTCAAAATTTTTATTGGATAAGTTTGGGGAAATGGCGGGCGTGTAAGGGGTGTTAGTTGCCTTCCAATCAATTTCGAATATTAAAAATAGCACTAGCCATTTCAATTTTCAATCGAATGGGCCCTTTTTGAAGTTTCTACGACAACGCGTTCGATAAAAACCTCATATGCTCCCAAGGCATAACTTATAACCCTTGCCCTGAGGGCTGTGGGGGATTGTCCTCCTCAAAAATATAATTTTTATGTGGAAATCAACTACACTGAACAAAATGGCTATCTCAAAATTTTGATTGGATGTGTTTGGGAAATGGTGGGCATGGAACGGGTGTTAATTGCCTTCCAATCACTTTCGACTATTAAAAAGGGCAAAAGCCACTCCAACTTCCAATTGAATGAGCCCTTTTCGAAGTTTCTACGACAACTTCTTCGATACGAAGTTTCCTGGTCTAAAGGAAAAAAAAAAAATAATACATTGTGCCAACATCGTTCTTATATGCCCCCAGGGCATAACTTAAAACCCTTGCCCTGAGGATTTTGAGGGAGTGACCTCTTCAAAAACATATTTTCTATCTGGAAATCAACTACGCTGAACACAATGGCTATCTCAAAATTTTGATTGGATATGTTTGGGGGAAGGATGGGCGTGGGGGGCTAGTTGTCCTCCAATCACTTTCGACTATTAAAAAAGGCACTAGCCTCTCCAATTTCCAATCGAATGAGCCCATTTCGAAGTTTTTACGACAACTCCTTGAATACGAAGTGCCCTGGTCTAAAATCAAGAAAAAAATTATACATTGTGCCAATATCGTTCTTTACTTAGGCAGCGCTATTGCGCTGCCTTTGATCGAAGAAATATTCAGTGTCGCACGGGTAGATATGTTTATAGCTGGCTTAAGACCTCAACTCAATATCAAGAAACTCTTGAACTGATTGATTGGAATCAAGTTGTCGCATATCTAAATTAAAGTCACCACATGCGAAGCCCGGCTGATTAGAGACAGGTAACATATTCAATTGTTCTTCCAGTAAACTAATGAATTCCGCAGCATTTCCTGGTGGAGGCCTATAAATCACCGCAACAAAACATTTAAATTTATTACTAGAGAACTGTAAAACTAGCGACTCAACCATATAGTTTTACTTTGTTAATTGTAACACTTAAATCATTCTTTATATAAACCGCCTAACCTCCATGTTGATGCAACTCTCTGTTTTTCATCATTGACTGATAATTTGGATGCCCACCTCCCCTAGACAAGAAACTGCCTGCGCCCATGCAACATGTACCACATAAATGACTAAATAAATCTGAAAGCGAGTAAAACTTAAGTTGAATTTGTAAATCCAGCTTAAAAGGAACAAAAAATCATTGACTATTAAAGAATAAATAAAACCAAAAACTAGCAGAAGTTAACTAAACAGTCGTAAGAAACAAACATACAATAGATACTGATTTAAATTAACAAGTAGATCTTAAAACGAGTAAAACTTATATTGAATATAAAATTAAGCTTAAAACGAGCAAGAATCACTACAAACAAGTGTTTGGCTATTTCCCCCTTCCCTAACTGTAAAAGTGATAAGCCTTCTGCGTCATCGGTGCTTTACTGAAAAAAAATTACATTACGAACATTTTTTTTGTACTTAATTCAACATTTAAAATCAAACGAAAATCAAAATGAAATAGAGTATTGAACTGACGAGCTTTCATCAATTAGTATCATTATATATCAAATATTCAGTTAAATTTATTAGTTTCTTCCAATATTGTTCAAGATACATATTGTTTTCAGTAAAGCCCAATGAGGCATAAGGCATTATACTTTTTCGGTTAGGGAAGGTAGCCAAACCCTTGTTTTTAATGATTTTTGTTGGTTTTGAGCTTGGTTTGCATATTTAATTTAAGTTTTACCCCTTATGGGATTTATTTATTCATTCATATTAATATCTGTTCTATTTTTGTCTGCTATAATTGTTAATCTAATTTCTGTTCGTTTTGGATTTTATTGGTTTTGTAATATTAAATGATTTTCTGTTCAGTTTAAGCTTGATTTACATCTTCAACTTAAGTTTTACTCGTTTTAAGACTTATTTATCCATTTATACGATAGCTGTTTTATGTTTATTTTCTATGAATGTTTTGTTAACTTTTGTTCGTTTTGGGCTTCATTTATTTTTACTGGTAATTTCTGGTCGTTTTGAGTTTGAATTATTATAGATTTTCGCTTCTGCTGATCTTAAGTTTATTAAGGCCTTTACTTTTCTTTGAAAAACTTCTTTTTCGAAAACTTTTCTTAATTCATCTGTAAACATTGAGAATGACAATGTTTAGAATAAAATTTTTAAGCTAATAGATAAGTTTACTAATATAAATGTTTAATGAATATAGTGGGTAAAGAAAAGATGAGAGACTACCCATTAAAGACATATTTAGATTTTTAGTTAGAAAATTAAACAATAATGTTATTCCGAATTTATAAAAAAATTATGTAAATAGCAGCATTGAATAAACATTTTTCATAGATATCATAGTTTCATATTTAATTTAAATAGTTTGTCTGATTCTTTTCAGTGTATTTGTCTACTGTAATGTGCTGCGCAGTTGGGCATTGCATGAATTCTTGAATATTTTTTATACTTAAGTTAATCTTTAAGAAAAAGCATAATTTGCTTTGCTCGAAAATTTCAAAATAATATTTGCTTGATTAGGATTCAAAAATGCGACTCTTTTAAAAATGCCTAAATCTCTTTCAATAGCATTCAATCTAAATAAGATCCAATATCAGTTGGGATTTTCGAAGTATTTTCTAGCTCAATTTCAAAACGATTAGCCTGTCTTCGTGAAAACGACGGCCATATCGAGAATTTGTGGAGAATATCATGTTTATTCATTGCCAACACTGACTATACGTTTTTGTCGAATACTGTCGCTAAATTTGATAAACACAAAATTAAGAAAAATGGCTGATGTAAGTTATCTGATCTGATCCATCTCTAGAAGTAACTGATTAAAACATTGCTCTTATCCCTGATATGTTTAATATTTGTTGAAAGACATATAAATTTTGTCCCGTACGAGATTACTATCTTCACCAGAACATTTGTTATGATAATAGAATTAACACATTGTATACTACCATTAACTCGTGTAGCATTAAGTCACCTTAGACCAATACAACATTGACCTAAAAATAGGGTGAACATACCACTTGATGCTTTTTTGGGCTCCTTCTGAAAATAATAATGGCTTTACTCAAGTTTAATTCTAAGCCCATTTCTCACAGACCTTCAAGGATAATAGCTTTTCCTCTTATTTCAGCTATGTGTAAAGGTTAAAAACAACAATTCTTCCTTCATTACATGCAGAATAATTATACTCTATTTTACCCCTCCCCTCATGTGCTAATACACAGCCTGAATTATATATTACCTAGATGTTTTCTGGTTCTTGGTTTCATCAAAGTTGATTTAATTTTGGGTAAAATAGTTTAAAGAAGAGTAATGCTATTGGTAGTTTATAAGCAGTGGCCTAGGGCTTAAAATGGAATTTCTGAGTAACACAAGTATTATATTCAGAAAAGGTATAAAAAAGGCACTGAATAGTATGTTTACCTTATTCATAGGTCAATAATAAAAAATACCCCAAATTACCCTTTTTTCTCTTATTTTTGATTATAAAATGGTTAAAATGTTGTTCAAAAACCTACTTTTTGATTAGGCCTATAATTCATTTGTTAAAGTTATATAGGCCTAATCCTTAGTTGTTGATTCATTGTGATCCAATTGAATAAATGATTTATAGGCTAAATCTTTTAAAAAATGCCATGTTTATTTTAAGCTGTTGGCTGTTTTTATCCTATTAAAGGCTGCATTTTGCCATGCACCACTCTTGTTTTAACCTGTGTACCTGTAAATTGAATCAACTGTGACAAAATCAGGAGCCAGAAAACACATGACAAGTATAGAATTTAGGCTATATATTTGCACATAAGAGGGGAGGTGGGGTTAAAGTAGATGTAGTTGAAATGGTGTAAACTATAATTATTCTGCATATTATGAAGTAAGAATCATTGTTTAAGCCCTTTTCTATTGCCAAAACAAGAGAAAAAGGTATCATTTTTAAGGGTCATTAATGCACTTAGAATAGATTTCTAAGTGAAACAAGTATTATGTTCAGGAAGAGCATAAAAAAGGCATTGAGAAAGATATGCCTTAAATGGTAAATTTTTCATTACTCATATTATTGACTTACAAATAAAGTAAACATACCACTTGAAACCTTTTTTTATACTCTTTCCAAATGTAATAATCTTTTTGGTCAGAAATGAATTTTACCCCCACTTTTTTTTACCAACCCTGCATGATGATGCTGGTTTGTCCTACTGTGTCTTAAATGACTTGCCACTCTAATCACAGTCAATACCAACCTTGAAGCTATCAAATGATCTGGCTGACATGGTAGATTTGCTGAGTGAATTCTACTGTGGAACAACACAATTGGTGAAGAAATTGAACTTCTCATGCTTTCTGCTAAATTTTTTATTTAGTTTTATGGGGGTTCATTGTGTTCTGGTGTATTCACTGTGATTAAAATAGGCTTGATGGTGTCATTAGCTGCTTGGTTCCAACAGTGACTATGAAACTGAATGGGTTGAACTCGAGTGTCCAGGTTGTTGCCCACAGACAGAGGTTGTTAAGATCTTCTTACAGAGAAGAGCAATTTTCTATAGAGGCTACTGGACTAAAGAGTTTGAGATTGTCTACATAAAGTTCCAAGCCATTCTGACCACATCAGCAGCATCATTTACATAGAGGTTAAACAGTGTTTGGCCTGGTTTGGTCCCTTGGGGGACACACCCTTTTGAATTGAAAATCAAGTATTTTGCAGTAGGTATCAAGATATGGCTAATCATAGGCAGTGCTAGTGCACTGCCTAAGTAAAGAATGATGTGGGTACAATGTGTTGTTTTTTGTTTGTTTGTTTTTTTTTCTCCATACCTGGGCACTTCATATCAAAGGAGTTGTTGTAGAAAGTTTGAAAAGGGCTCATTTGATTGGAAATTGGAGTGGCTAGTGCCCTTTTTAATAGTCAAAAGTGATTGGAGGGTAACTAGCCCCCCCCCACACACCCATCATTCTCCCAAACACATCCAATCAAAATTTTGAGATAGCCATTTTGTTCAGCGTAGTTGATTTCCGGATATAAAATATCTTTTTGAGGAGGACACTCCCTCAAAACCCTCGGGGCAAGAGTTTTAAGTTATGCCTTGGGGGCATATAAGGTTTTTATAGAAGGCATTGTCATAGAAACTTCAAAAAAGGCTCATTCAATTGGAAATTCAAAGGGCTACTGTCCTTTTTAATAGTCACAATTGATTGGATGGCAACTAGCCCCCCCCCCCCATGCCTATCATTTCCCCAAATACGTCCACTAAAAATTTTGAGATAGCCATTTTGTTGAGCGTAGTTGATTTCAGGATAGAAAATATGTTTTTGAGGAGGACACTCCCCCACAACCCTCAGGACAAGGGTTTTAAGTTATTCCCTGGGGGCATATAAGGTTTTTATAGAAGTTGTTGTCATAGAAACTTCAACAAATGCTTGTTCAATTGGAAATTCAAAGGGCTAGTGCCCTTTTTAATAGTCAAAAGTGATTGGAGGGCAACTAGCGCCCCCCCCCATGCCCATCATTCCCCCAAACACATCCAATCAAATTTTTGACATAGCAATTTTGTTCAGCCTAGTTGTTGTCCAGATATAAAATAACTTTTTGAGGATGACACTCCCCCGCAACCCTCGGGGAAAGCGTTGTAAGTTTTGCCCTGGGGAAATATAAGGTTATAGAAGACGTTGTTGCATAAACTTAAAGAAGGGTTAATTGGATTGGAAATTGAAATGCCTCGTGCCCATTTTAATAGTTGAACGTGATTGGAGGACAACTAGCCCCCCTCCCCTGCCCATCATTCCCCCAAATACATCCAATCAAAATTTTGAGATAGCTATTTTGTTCAGCATAGTTGATTTACAGAGAGTAAATATGTTTTTGAGGAGGACACTCCCCCACAGCCCTCAGGGCAAGGGTTTTAAGTTATGCCCTGGGGGCATAAAAGGTTTTTATAGAAGGCGTTGTTGTAGAAACTTCAAAACAGGCTCATTTGATTGGAAATTCAAAGGGCTAGTTCTATTCTTAATAGTCAAAAGTGATTGGAGGGCATCTAGCCCCCCCCCCTCCCACACCCATCATTCCCCCAAAGACATCCAATCAAAATTTTGAGATAGCCATTTAGTTCAGCATAGTTGGTTTCAAGAGAGAAAATATCTTTTTGAGGAGGACACAACCCTCAGGGCAAGGGTTTCAGTTATACCCTGGGGGCATATAAGGTTTTTATAGAAGTTGTTGTTGTATTAACTTCAAAAAAGGCTCATTCAGTTGGAAATTCAAAGGGCTAGTGCCCTTTTTAATAGTTGAAAGTGATTGGAGGGCAACTATCCCCCCCCACACACACACACCCATCATTCCCTCAAACACATCCAATAAAAATTTTGAGATAGCCATTTTGTTCAGCATAGTTGATTTATAGATAGAAAATATGTTTTTGAGGAGGATACTCTTCCACAGCCCTCAGGGCAAGGGTTTTAAGTTATGCCCTGGGGGCATATAAGGTTTCTATAGAAGGCGTTTTTGTAGAAACTTCAGAAAAGGGCTCATTCGATTTGAAATTCTAAGGGCTAGTGGCCTTTTTAACAGTTGAAAGTGATTAGTAATATTTTTTGTTGTAGTTGTTGTTTAGACCAGGGCACTTTGTATTTAAGGAGTTGTCATAGGAACTTCGAAAAGGGCTTATTCGATTGAAAATAGAAAGGGATGATGTCCTTTTTAATGGACGTAAGTGGTGGGAGGGTAACTAGTCCACCTCCCACAACCACCCTCTCAATTGCTCAATATTTATAAAAACTGAACTTTTCCTTATGAGTAAAAAAAAAAGAAAATTTATACAGCAAATTACCCAAAATGCATCTAAAAAATATACCAAGAACGACTGAGGGTATTATGTTCAAACTCTCAAGGCTACTTCTGCTCTTAAAATTTAACCAAATCAAAATAGTGTAAGTGTATCAAAGCTATCAAAGAAAGTAAACAGATTTTTTTTGCAAATGGTATCACGTTTTCCATTTCAGGTCACTTAGAGGAGGTATGAAACTAAGTTAAACAGTACTATTTGTGTCCAGATTTTTAAAATGGTGTATGTTGTTAAAAATTGCTGAAAATTTTTTTCCAGCATACAAATAGCAGGCCAAACTATAAAGTCTTAAAAAACGAAAATATTTGAAGTGTTATTTTCTTTTTCCCTGAAAAGACTATGTCAATATAAAACAAACAGATATTAATTAAAAAAACTTTTCCTCAAAATAAGTTTTTCAAAGAAAAGTAAAGAACTCCATTAAACAAAAAATGAGCAAAAATAAAATCAAATAATCTACCAAGCTCAAAACTACCACAAATCAGCATCAATAAATAAATGAAACCCAAAACAAACAGAAATTAAAATAAATAACCAAAACCCCTATGCCTTCCCAAGGCCAGAACAAAATTTGCACTTTACTGAAAAAAATATAATTTTTCTACTTTTATAACTTTAATAAATCAAATAATTTTAACATTTGGATTGCTAAATATCAGTATATGTATATCAAACTGACAACGAACATTCATTTGTATTTTTTCAGTTAAGTGCAAATTTTGTTCTGGCCTTGGGAAGGCATAGGGGTTTTGCACCCAACTTATGTTAATTTCTGCTTGTTTTGAGTTTGACTCGGTTATTTATTTTAATTTCTGTTTGCATTGGGTTTCATTTATTTATTGATGCTGATTTGTGGTAGTTTCAAGCTTGGTAGATTTTTTTATTTTATTTTTGCTCATTTTTTGTTTAATGGAGTTCTTCACTTTTCTTTGAAAAACTTATTTTGTGGAAAAAGTTTTTTTAATTAATTGTAGAAAAAAATACAAGACAGATTGTCTGAGCAATTGAGAGACAAAAATGTTTAAATGGCATGGGTAAATGTGAAATGGTGTGGAGTAGATGAGGTCACCTCTTTCATCATATACATCAACAATCTGGTTTCTGTTGGATAGGAAGCTGTGAATCCACTGGGCAACATCATTGTTTATCTAATATGCTTGATCATCAGGTAGCAGTGAAACATTTTATCAAAGGCCTTAGCTTGATCCTGTAGGAGCAATGTTGACTGGGAAACCCTGTTCCAGCGGATACAGATTCATAAGCTAGTATAAGATTTGTATCACTAGACATGCCTTTCCTGAAGCTATGGTGACCACCAAAAAGGAAGGCCATTCTTGGTCATATGCACTATGATTGCATCATTTACTATCCCTTCAATAAGTTTGGCAAGAACCAAGGCCAAGCTAATAGGTTGTTAGTTCTCAGGCTGGGTTCTAAATCCTTTCTTGACTATTGGAGTAATTATGGCTGTCAGCCAATCTGCAGGTAGGCTACTAGTCTGAAGAGACAGCTTGAATAGTGAACAGAGTATGTTCACCTAATTTATAGCTCAGTAATGGAAACGTCTCTGTATTTGCAAAAATTCTCCTGAAAAGATATAACAATCTATCCTTAGTTTCTGAATCACCCATGCTTCAGAAACTGGTAATGGTCCAGAATTGGGTGTCTTTAGAGGGAGACATGCTAGAACAAATAGAGAAGTTGTCATTCCTAAATTAGATATAAATGGTGATTTTTTCTCACTAGCTTGTTTTTTTTTAACAGTGTTAAAGTTTTACTTATGGGCTGTTCTGAGCCCTTTAAGAGCTAAAAATATGATTTTCTCCCAAAGCATTTATTGAATTTTGAAAGAGCACATGATAGAACAAGTGATGTATTTGCTCTCATCCTGGCTAAATTATGTTGGAAACTGCATATTTCCTGTGAAGTTATACACTTGGTTTATCTTTTTAGTACCCAACATCATATTTATCTTTTACCTTTATTTATTCCTAGTCTCAGTGACTTGGTCTCCTCAAGATTAATTTTCAAATCTATTTTTGTACTTGAATCTCTCAAAACATTCATTTTGCTAACATTTTCATTTAGGACACTCAAATCATGTATATATATATATAGATAAATATATATTTATATATATATATACATATATATATTATGTAGGGGGATAGAAAATAGCCCTGATTGTGGTTGCTTATGGTCTGTCCCAGGAGTTTACAGTCATTGATGTTCATGCTTAATAATCTGGGCCACAGGATGGTGTCCTATGGATGCCATCCTTATGATAGGTAGTGATTAAGAGTGAACAGACTTTGACTTGACTTAAGGCTCCTGCCAAGGGTTTGGTGTAGAGAACAATGAAACAAGGCACCTCCAGGTTAACCTATCACTTACCAGACTTTCAGCTTCTTCCACCAGGATGTGGGCTTTGGTGAGGAATTCATCAGCTTTGTCTTTCCACCTAGTGGGGGGGCTCCTCTGGGTTGCTTCCATACATGTAGGGTGGGGTTGAAGTCAAATGTGACCCATGCTGGGGCATCATGTGACATGCAAAGGAGATTGCCATACCACCAAACAGTATGCTGGGCAAGCTGCATCAAGAAAAGAGTTTGTGCTGTATGTGACAGGAGGGTCTGGTTTCTAACAAAGTCAGTCCAGTGAAGTCCCTTGATTCTTTTGAGATGTTTTGTCTGTGCAATATTGACAGCACTGACAATAGATTTTGCAGCTGGCCATGTCTCTGCTCTGTACAGCAGCACAGTGCAGACTGACACATTGTAAATGCGCGTTTTAGTAAAGCTGCTAATGTTTGGCTATTGCCAGATGCTGTTAAACCTCCCAACAAGTGCTGAGGCTTTGGCTATTCAGGATGTAAGCTCTTTTGTGATCAAGACAGAATGGATCCCAGGTAAGTGAAGTCATCAACCAGTTGTTTCTGATGTTGACTTCCTTTACAGTAGAACAGGATTTGGGGGGCTCAAGGAGCATAACTTTGGTTTCTGCCAGTTGATCTTCAGTCCAACTTTTGAGGCTTCCTCTGAGAGTACCTTGAGAGCATTGGTGACCTTTTCAATGGTGTTTGCAACTAGCATTGCTATGTTGTTGGCAAAGTCAGTATCAGAGAGTATCTAGTCTCCAAACTGAAGGCTATTTGTTGTGCTGGTTGTAATATGGTCTAAGATGCAGTTGAAGAGCTTGGGAGCACAGCCTTGCCAGATGCCATTCTTCACTGAGAATGTGGGACTGCATCTTCCATTGACTTGCATGCAGCACTCCATATCATCATCATCAGCCAAAGTGAACAGCAATAATACATTTTAAAAAGTGAGCCATATTTCTTGGGTAGACCTGTAGTTCTTAGTATCAGCCAAAGTGAGCAGCAATCAACAGAATTGAAGGCAGCCTTAAAGTCCACAAATGCAATGTATGCTTTTCAGTGGAACTCTTGCATCTTCTCAATCAATTGGCATAGAGTGAAAATTTGCTCTGTCATCAACCTGCTGGGAGTGAACCCACCTTGCTGGACTGTTCTCTTTCTATTTGAAAAGGTAGAATACCTGTCCAGGAGTGACATGGTGAAGAGTTTACCAGAAATGGAGAGAAGCGTGATCCCACAATAGTTGGAGCAGATTTGATGGCTGCCCTTATGTTTCCAGAGTGGGAATATGATGGCAGCACACCAGTTGTTTTGGTATGCTTTTTGTCATACATACAGCTGAGAAGATTGGATGGAGCCACAGAATCATTGCCGCACCCCCATACTTGAGGAGTTCTGCAGAAATACCACAGATGCCAGGGGCTCAATTATTATTAAATTGTTTTAACAGTGGCTCCTTTCCTTGAAGCATCTTCAAGATTGCTGGCTTTCTTGTCAACAAGGGTCTTCCTATCACTGTGCAGTAGGCTATTGTGCAGGCCACTGAGTCACCTGTACTCTGGCATGTTCTTTGCTAAGCAGGCACTCTGGCACAGCTCAATCATGGACAGAGTATCCTGGGATATCCAGGGTTTATTCTTGTGTTTGCTGCAGCCAATGGTGTTGCCATGCAGAATTGAGTATACTATCTTTGAAAGACTTCAGGGTGTCCAGAACTTGGAGGCACTAAACCAGTTAGATATATTGAGAGCATACTTCTGTTACATCTCAGATGTTGCCAGACTACTCAGATTGAACTTGGGAGGCCATCTTTCTTGTCATTGCACTCTCAGGCATAGCCTCAGCATGGCAACTACCATCCCATGTTCTGTATTTCCAAACTTGGCTGACCTATAAGACCAGCAATTCGTTATTGACAAGTGCCAGCAACCCAAGATCATAACATAATCAATCATCTTCTTTGTCTGCCATCATTACCATGCCAAGTCTATTTCTGTATATCTTGTCTCTGAAAGAGTGTGTTTGATGTGACCAGATTACGCATATTGCAAAGCTTGAGGAGTCTTTGTCCATTGTCATTCAGGGGATCCAGAGTCACAGGGCCAAGAACACTTCTCCACATGCCCTCCCTGTCATTTACTGTTGCGTTAAGGTCTCCCAGTAGAGTGACAATGTTGTGGGGTGGGAGTCTAGACAGGGTCACTGAGAGCTCTGCATAGAACTGATCCTTCACTTCTGCAGGACTTGGATTGGTGGGAGCATAGCTTGCAGAAGCCATTTCTTAACTTTATTCATAGTTCTATAGTCGGAATGTCTGTCTAAACAACAGAAATGCTTCTATATCCTTAATAAAATCAATGTGAAATTAGCTGAGAAAAAATAATAATGTGTATTTTCAAAGAAGTTAGACAATATGGAAGGTTATATCCCACTGAACAATGAAAGCATAAAATATGCTTTGTAATATTTTTATGCTTCTACAATTTATTAATGAAATTCATGTTTTTTTCTGGAATTCCAAATTTATTAGAAATAATTTGTGATATAGACAAGTAGTACTCAGATGGAGTGTTAGAGAAGGATTAAATAAAATATAATTGAAATCTTAAATGTTTAAGATATTTTAAATTCTTGAAATGTCAACAACAGAACCTGTTATTCCTTTTATGCTTTTTTTAAATTTTTGAAAAATAAGTTTCTTATCTTGCACCTTTTGACAACTACTAGACCAGCTGATCAGACATTGAATAATAAAAATATTTTTTGGGAATAATTTTCTATAATTTGACACCAAGGCTTCAGGAGGATTTCAAAGCTTATTTTAGTCAGGCCAGCCATGTTTTCCAAGAACTTATATAACTGATTAAGCACAAGTACTGCTGGACCTTTGACCCCAAAAATGAAAATTGAAAAAAAATAACAAATGTTTATATAATTCTTTTTTGATCTGCTTTTGGGAGTTCTGACTTAATGTACACCCTTTAAAAGATTCTTGATCTTCCCCAAAATAAGACCCATGCAATTGCCTGCCATGGATCTATTATATTCAGGATCTAATCTCCAAGAGCTTTCCAATGGTGCTGTACTCCTGATTTCTGGATTCAAATGAAAAAGGGAAAGGGATAAGAAAAGGGATGGTGCTAGATTCCCCTCTCTCCATAAAAAAATAGTTGTAACATTTTCGTTTTTGTTCCTTTTGCTGATGGATTTTGAGAGTGTGACACAAACTTCAAACTCTACTTCAAGGGTAGCCATACCTCCCCCTTCCTAATAGCAAAGTGTTAAGAATTAGTTTTTATATCTTACTGAGTCTTCTATAGCAAGTTTCTAAATTTTAAGCAATGCTCACAGTTGATTCAAGGAAATGAAAGGATTACTGAAAAATACCAATAAGCCCAAGTAGAAAGGAAAAATAATGACATGAGCATGTAGACATCCAGTCCAGTTTGTTTATTCATCATCTAGATAGACACTAGTAAACAATTCAAGCCACAAAATATCTAATGGGGTATTTATGCTATCCTATTTAGCAAGCCTAAACTTTTCAAAAAAAACATACTAATTAGTTAGTATAATATAGTTTTTTCTTTCAGAGGTATCTAATGGCTAAAAAATGTAATTCAATGAGAAATAATTCTAATTTTCAACAGAACTAAGGCATAAATTAGGAATATATAATTCTTCTTCAATAGATATCCCTTTTTAGGACTTATCAATATTTTAAACAGCTTGTGAAACCCAAATTATAAAAAGCATTGTATTGTCACTTGTATCCTAGCAGGTATAAATAATCCTGTCAAGTTTCTTCAAAATCCAAGACTGTGTGTGCCATGGCTAGAGTCAGTCATATATTTATTATATTGGGAATTATGTAGTCCAAGATGTATGACCTTGCAGTATTTGATATTGAATTCTGGTTTTCAATGCTGAGGCCAGTGAAAGAGCTCAGTTATATATTATAGACTATTTGTGTTCAATTTAGTAGCTACAGGGCCAAAAAGTTTGGAGTAATAAGAAGACATTGGTAGAAGATTATTAACATACTTTTGAGAGTTGCCTGCATTTAAATAAAATAAAGTTCAGCCCAGCTTGGTCCATTGTGGTATAATAATAATAATAATAATAATAATAGGTTTTTGAGCTGAACAAAGTGGATTTCCACTATTACCATGAACAATAATTGATTAAGTATGAAGACAAAAGAATACTAAGATTCAATCAATTAGGGCATTTGCCTCTCAATTACTTGGACTATCTGTTTTGGCTTTTCTCTTTCTACAATTAGCCATGTCTTGATGCAACCTACTGCAAAATACTTGATAACTTCAATTGATTAGTCTGGAATGTTTCATTTTCAAACTCTAATGCTTTCTTAAAAATGCCAAAGTAAACTTGTCTGGAAATCAATTTTGTACCTTATGTTTTAACAAATCATATTAGAAAACTTGGGAATTAAAATGAAACTGTCCACTTTGGTCAAAGGCCATTAATTCATCAAAAAGACATACCTTAACTGGGTAGCCCTTATCAATAATCTTGGTTATAAAAGCATAGTTTTATTTAAAATTGGTTTTTATTATAACATAGAATCAAAGGGCTGAGTTGGAGCAGCATAACTAGTGCCTTCTGATCAAACAACCCAACATATTCTGAAAGATCTGACCAAATATGGAGTTATCCTTAATTTTTAATTACTAAATCAGTAAAACAACAGTAAGTGTTAAGAACATGATGTAAGTTTGAATTGAAGGCAATGCCAGCATCCAGATGTTTTGAATCTAAAGAAATGGGATGTACCTTAAATCTTGTCCTTTTGAAATAAATTGCAACATGTCTTCTTAGCCTAAAATAAAATCAGTAAGTTTTAACATGTCAATAATGCAGTTTTAAAGAGGAATTTGGGGTCAATCTCAGTATGACAAACCATGTAATTTTCACTTGAGCCATTTTATTAAGGGTGGCATCAACATTTGATGCTTTGATGTTTTCACCTTTTTTTTAGAACTTATTGAGAATTTAATTGGTAAATTTTAGAAAATGCACTTTAGCAAAGGAGACAAAATTCAGATTATTGCAGAGGGGACTAATTCTGAATTATTAGGCTTTTGATTTATTTTCTCTTGTTATCTATGTCTGGAAAAGAGCCAGAAGTTTTTCTAATTATTCCTTATTCTTGTGGTGCGTTTTTGTATATTTTAGTCATCAACAACTAGTTGAAGGAAGTCTTGAAAAGCAAATATCTGTAAATAATTCTTTTAGTAAAAAAAAAATATAGTAATTTTTTTTTTACTGCATTGTCAGATGTAGAAATATATTTTGTTTGACCCTAAGCTGGAGAAGTTTTGGAAATGAAAAAAAAAATACATGTTTTATATTCTGTATTTAGTAGTGACAGGGGGCAGTAGCAATCAATTCAGTTAATGCTAGGTTTTTTAAATGCACTTAGACCTATAGGTCTATGACAGCATATGAAAGAGCACATCAAATAGGACAGCTGCCAATATAGCCACTCAAAAATTAAACTTTGATTTATTAGATTAAATTGCCTTTTCAATTTAATAACAGTAGTCTTTTAATGAACCATTTGACATTAACAGTTGTTTTAAAATGTTAGGGTATAAAGCAATGTGCACTTGTATAAGGGATATCAGTTGTAGCCAATTTAAGGAGTTGTAACAAATTTCCCAGAGAATTAGCTGCATGAAAACCAACAAAATAGTATAAGGTTAGACTTCAAAATATTTTTAAAGATAGCTATGGTTAAAATGGGATTTAAATGATTTGAAAATTGTATTTCCAGCAAGTATTTGTGCAAGAGTATGGTATCTGAAGAATGTGTCTGGCTGAAAGTCATTGAATGCCATTAGATTAAGTTGGATTAAAAACTTAGTGTTTTTTGTTTAATGGCATCTAAAATGTAATTTTGCACCTTTTTTTTATTCTCATTGAAGGTAGTTAGTAACTGCTTAATCAATCTTAAGTTTTTGTAAACCAGTTCAGTAAGAATCAGAGCCAGTATTTCCACTTCAGAAAGGTATGGAATGGAAAGTATATTAGAAAGTTCAGGTCAGACATATATGCAATACAAAAACAGAGAGGATATATAAGACCTAAAAATGTGATAAATTTATATAAAATAATTTGGAACCATGAGAGTGGACATACACTTTAAAATTCAAAAAAAATGTTCCACTAAAAAAAAAAGAATTAAAAAAACCTGTTTTGGCAGTCATGATATTATGATAACAATCCTGCAAGGACTGAAGGTTTGAGTTAGCAGAGCAAGACAAGAAAAAACCAGCATAGCTGGGTTTTGAACTTTTTTTTTTTAGCATTACAAAGAAAATTAAGAAAAGTCATTTCAAGTCAGTCTTATTTGCATTGGCTGCTCTAAGTGCATTTTCTTTTCAACTAATAATGTAATTTAAAGGAAACAAACTTCTTATATATATAATTTTTTTTTAAGGAAGCACATATTGTCAAGAAGCGTACTTTTCGCAAATTTACCTACAGAGGTGTTGATTTGGACCAACTTCTGGACATGAGCATGTAAGTGTGCATAAATTTGGCTAGAAAATGTATTCTTTTTGTATTAACTTGTGTACTAACTGATGAAGAAATTGCTTGAAAGCACAGAAATGTCCCATAAAATACAAGTAGAGATTGTTAAATACTGAACATTCATAGTGCATGAAAAAAATGTAAAGATACAAAAAGAAGGGAAAGGAGCAGGATTGTCAGTTTTCTCTTGATCTTAAAAGAACTCCAATTTTTCCTTCAGGAATTACAGGAAAATGTACTACTATCAATTTTTTATTAAGGTTTGCTTCTTTTTGACACACACAAAAAAAAAGGTTTAGGGGTCCATCCTCCCTTTCAGGTGGCGGCATCTGTAGTAGAGTTCAGGAGTGCAGCTAGAATTTAAGGTTTTGAGGCGGGATATAAAGAATGTGCAGACAAAATTGTCCTGTGTGCTTACAAGAGCAGGCACATAAGCAAAGTTAAATCTAAAACATAAGCTAAATTCACTGTGCACTGACACCTTGGAACTTTGGAGGAGGGGAGTCCACCCTTAGCTGCCCCCCATGTAGAGTTGCAATTGTGACAAACCCTATGAGAAGAAAATGTACAATAAAGAAGTGCCAAAATAATTATTTAGAATATAATTCTGCCTATTTATGATTTCATAAATGCTTATAATCAAACGCTAGAAGGATATTGGAGGGTGGTTTCCTGGGGTATGAAACTCATTGAAACTAATTTTTGGCCTCAGTTTTTTGGGGGAGGTGGAAGTGCTCCTTCTTGGCCTAATCCTGGGAGGGCTACCTCCTTTTGAATATTATGGTCAGAGACAGGTACAATAGGACAAAAGAAATTATGCAAAATAATCAATCACTGTAAACCATAGGAAAAAAAATTGTTCAGCTGCATAGATATACTCAGGTATGGCTCTTAAGGGACTGGTGGCAAAATCACAGTAAAAGAGCAGTTTTGTGCTTCTAGTTTTCAATCTAAAAGGAACTCAAAATAGCTTTTAATAGCCTAAAAAGAACCTAAACGAACCTTGAGAACCAATTAAAACTGCTAGAAAGTTTGCATGTTTTTCAGATGTTCTGTCTTACATTAGTTTTAAAGTATCGCCAGGTCCAGAGGCACACAGGGTGTCAGTGAATAGCTTCCAATCTTGTAGATGTCCTCCCACTCTGAGATGAGACTTGTCTGGAGGACTCTTCTGTCATGTATCTATGTTCTATTGAGCGTGTTCTTTGGTGTTTTATGGGGATGGGTGGCTTCCAGTTACCAGTGGAGAAGCATTTTAGCCCCCTAAGCACCCTTGACATTTGCGCTTGGATGAAAAAGGAATTGGCCTTCTTCTAAATAGAAAATTCGTTTGTCCTCCCCAGGGGCACTTAGGTTTCTCAGTTCAATCCCATTGAACTGATTATTATTTTCTCATCATTATTTTGGGATTAATGGGATTGTTAATCCCATTATTATTTTGTTTTCTTAAGTAAAAGTGGCACACAAAATCCCAGTTATTTTGGGAACATCTTATTGAGAACCTTTGTTATTGAGTGAATTCCAAAGAAGTCATAATATCTCTACTGTTCTGCATAAATGGGCTCAGCCAACAAAGTTTATATAATACCTTTTTTTTATTATTATTATTACATTAAAGTAAGAGAATTATAAAAAAAATTTCAGTATGTGCCTGAACAATAAGCCCTTGTTTTAAAAATTCGGAAAATACCTTTCATTATGTCATTTAATATGGCTAGATGTGATAGTTTTTTTGTCAAGCCTCTTCAAATGCAACCAGTGGCTGAATACTGCTGCTTGCATCAAGCTTGGCCAATTTATCTGAAAATGCTTACAACTGCATGGCATACATAATTGCAAGAGATATGAAAAAAACATAAAAATTGCAATAAGTGCGCATTTTTCTCTAGGACTGAGGATTGAAATGGGGTGAAAAGTAATGTTTAAGATACGGACTTCCGCATAATTCCTTGCCTTTGAGTGTATTTGAACCTGGAATCTAAACCTACATGCTATGATATGTATGATAACTTTTTATTAAAAGCTGAGAGCAGGAAATGAAAATAATGTGAGCTTGGTTCACTGCAACTGTGAAAGCCAATCAGATTTTTTGGAGCTTTTCAGCAACTGCAGAGATGCCTTGACTGGTTGAAAAATTAGAACTTTCAACAGAGAGGCCTTGTTCACCTTATAGCCAAACCGTTTAAATTTGTAGTTAATTTTTACTTTTTAAGGGACCAGCTATTGGAACTGATGGGCTCCCACAACCGCAGGAGATTTCGTCGTGGGTTGAAGAGAAAGCATATGGCGCTTTTGAAAAAGTTAAGAGCTGCCAAGAAAAATGCATCTGAGCTGGAAAAACCAGCTGTTGTCAAAACTCACCTTCGTAATATGGTTATTGTCCCAGAGATGGTTGGTTCCATTGTTGGGGTCTACAATGGAAAAGTCTTTAACACTGTTGAAATCAAGGTACAGATTATTCAAATATTTTTGTTGTATGTATCCTGCTATCTTGAGCTTGTGTCATGTGCTCAATTTCTGTAAGAATCAGTTCAGTATCGGGTTAAGAATCATTCTATGTCGGGTTTGTTTATTGGCAGTCCAAAATCAAAAGGGATTAATTTTGATTTTGTAAAGAATTTTCAGCCAGCAGAATTGAATGATGATATTACCTATTTCTCATTTATAGGGAGAGGTAATACTTTACAAAGGACATTTGTTTCTACTCTTAATAGGAAAATTTAAAATTAAATGATATTTACTCCACAACAAAACATCTAATAGTCCATCACCATAATACAAGTTGCTACATTTCTAGATTTAATTCCTTCTAATCGTTTTTCAAACAATGAGTAGGCGAAATACAAAACGCCTTGAGTCAGCAGATAATTCTACCAAATGCTACTTGAGCAGATGAACACAGTGGCTTGTGAACTAGTAGGCACATTTTTTAGGCTGGGGGAGGGGGTTAACCTGGTCTTCAGTACACCTGAAATGTCTATTTTTGTGATTTTTCTACTTTTCATTAAGCTTTCCAGTTTTTGAGAGCTTTGACGAGCCTGGCCTTTTTTTTCTCTTGAAATATTTCAGTATATGCATCTGAGCCTCAGGGGCCAGAGTATCTCACCTTTTTATGTAACTAGTCTGATATAGCACAAACAAGTCATGAATTGTACTGGCTTTGCACAGTTAATAGACATAACAGAGAAAACAGCAATGAGGAAAATTCGAGAGGGTGGATCTTGGAATTTTCGGTTGTATCATTGTTTTGGTTGTAATCTTATGTTTTTAATTCTATATTTCAAATCTCTTGTCAAGAAACGGACCAATCTGACATCTTGCATAGACTCAGCTTATCCTATATACCTCCCATTGGTATCTAGCACATCTTTGACAAAATAGTTAATGTCCTTTGGTTTGAATACTTACATTTTTGGTTGCGAGTCCAGGGAGATGATTAGAAGGCATAAAATGCCTTCTAATCTTTTGACTGGCGTCACATGCTTAACACCAAGAGCTTAGCTGGGAAATGTTGGATTTCATAATGCCGAGACTGGTTTATCTGCTGGTCTAATTGGGCCTATTTGTACAATGTACTTCACTTTCTAAACTTACATGTAGACCATACAAACTGAAGACTTTGAACTTAGTGTTTCTGATTTTGGCTGACCGTCATACGCAAGACTAGCTTAGCTCTTTGTACACTTAGTTCTTGCTTATTGGCATAAGTGTAAGTTAGTTACCATGCTAGCGTAGGTAAATTAATAGAGATCTATAAATGTAAATTTTTCACTTGTAAAACTCTTGGATTTAAAGCGTTTCAGCATTTCAGTCAATTGTGGATTTAACTAAAAACTCGTCTTGTTTTAAGTTATGTTGAGTGCAATTTCACTATTTTACTTAACTGTACGCGTTCTTAGGATCCCTTGCTTTTGTGATTTCGATAAATGCCATATTTGTGTTTTTCTGTTTTTCTCTTTATTTTGTGAAGGAAAAAAACAAACATGTAGCAAAGCCCTTTGGATGGCTGCCATAAAAAAACGTAGCATACACTTTTTGTGGAGATTGGATAAGAATTATTTTGTCCCCCTTTCAGCACAAAATTTGTAGCCGACTTTTTTGCTTGACAAATTCATACAATTAGATCCGCCATTCCTAGACAGTCTCGGAATACCAGGCAGATGATCTGATGTCAGTTTTAAGCTTTTCTGTTAAAGATGCATGGCTCATATATTTTTTTATTGATTAAAAAGCATTTATATATTTGAAAAGTAGCCAATTTCCTAAATTGATGTTAAAAATCAAAATAATTGTTTCTATCGTTGTTTTAAGATCCACTAAATATAATTTTTTGCATTAAAGAAGAAGATGAAATCTAGTGATATGCTTTATTGTTTCTAAGCTTAGAAATAACAGCTCTTTGCTGCCTCTTAACTACACTGATTCGTTAAAAATAACTTCAATGGGTAAAAATAGGATAAGAGTTATTGGTGAATTCATCTAAGCTTTGCCATAAATAAGAATAATAATATTACAAAGGGATTGGATGTAAGTTAATAATAAAAAAAAAATATATAAATGAGTAACCAAGTTTCAGCCTCTGAAAAATAGACACAAGTTCAGGAGCTAATTTGACCAAGTTCATGCTGAAGTGTTCAACCATTCCCTACTCAAAACATACAAGCAGCAAAAAAATTATTTCCACCAGGGGAAGTACGTTGGAGACAAATAATGTACCATTTTGTCACTCTTGAGGGTTATTTCCTCAGTTTCAGTTGTTCACCCACTCAGAGCTGTTCAGAGGAGGGGGGAGCTGCCCCAGGCGCCATGGATGGGGGCCTGTGAAAGATCGGCAAATATGATTTTGTCTAAGATTGTTTCCTTGCGAAAAAATTTGCTGGAATGAGGATTTGGCAGTACTGAAGTAAAACACCTTGAGGGTCATCCTGTATTGGTTCACCTTTTTCAATATATGTTTGTTAACAAGCAATAGTTGTTCGTCTAAATTGTATACCCAAAATTTAGCTATTCTAACTCAATATGTTACACGTGTTTCAATATCTGTTATTGTTTTCTTTTTTTGCAGCCCGAAATGATTGGTCATAGTTTGGGAGAGTTTTCCCTTTGCTACAAGCCTGTCAAGCATGGTCGACCTGGTATTGGTGCCACTCACAGCTCCAGATTTATTCCTCTCAAGTGAATACTTCTTTTGTTGTGGATCAAAATAAAGTCATTGGTCAATTAAAATTGGCCTGCCTGTCTTGACGAGATTCTAATTATTTATGTCACAGACGAATATATTAAATCAAGAATTGACGTGAATTTTCGCAAAATCAAAATATTCAGGAGACCTCTCAAAATTTGGGAGCTTTTTTGTAAAATTGAAAAACTTGAAAACCAGGCAAATCTTTGCTAGTGTGGTGAAGTGGTTTTATGGCATTAGGGTGAAGTTATGGTTGATGCCTTTATTCTCCCTTTTTAGGGGAGATAACTATGGCCCTAAGGTAAATAAACTTTAGTGCCGTGGCTTAGGCTATGCCCTGACTAATGAGGCGTACCAGCTGGGAATATTCGAGGGACTAAATTTAGATTGTAGAGAGGTTGGCTATAATATAATAATTTTATTCAGATGACATAGACCAGTACAGGGTTTACAGGGTTTGATAATATATAGATTCCGCTGGGACTGGGGATCCCAGGGAGATAACAAGTATCGGAAATATACGATTGGATAGAGTAAAATAAGATACTTAGACACTTTAAATAATCAGACAATATTCCAAGGTATTTCTAAATTCAACGGACCAGAGGTCAGTCCGGCATAAAAGTAGTATATCGCACTCCATTCCCATAAAATGTATCTTTTATACATTTCGTCAACCACACCACACCTTATCGGGGCCCACTGACGCACATAGCTAGGAAATGGTAATTTCTCAATTTCCTATTAAGCATACACCTGCCGGGATGTGTTCCTTATCTTAATAAAAAGTTGTATTTCTAAACTTTTTTATTTGCGTTTTAATATTTTACTAAATTTCAAATTGACTTAATTAGAAAGCTTCACTACACTAGAAAACACAATTTCGGCTGAAATTTTCGGCAGATCAGAGCCTCCTTAACCACACATTATTATTCAAATGTGGTGCAATCATATCCTATCATATGAATAGTTTGCAAAGAAGTTTTGTTTTCTTCTGTAGTTGAGGAGATCACAAGTTATTCGTAATCCGTGTTTCTATTTGGCGTTTTACCTACAAAACACCGAATAAAGCAGCCTATTGGAAACCTCATTTTCCTCGTCTGAACTGAAAAAAAAGTTTTTCTTGCAGTATTACTGGTTGATTTCTAAACGGGTTGTCCGTGAAACGCCAAAATCAAAATATGGCTTTAATTACTCAACAGTTGCATTTTGGGGTAATTATAGCATGATTTCGAAGTAAAGAATACATAATAAATAATAAGAAGTTTGAAATTATCAAATTTAAAAGTGGCGTTTGCACGAATTGCAGCTTCATATCTCAAAGGACTTTTTTTTATAAAGAACTGTTTATAAAAGGAAAAACCACTAATAAGTTACAGAAGTGGGTAAAGCTACACGCTCCCGTGACAATTAGCCTACTGTCCTTTATACCGTCGCTGTTATTTCAACCGTACGTAGAATTTTGTGTAGGGTTCTAAACCCTATGCTTTCTAAAAGCTAGAATATAATTTGTACTTTACTGAAAAAAATAAGCATTGTAAGTTTAATGTACATATGCTGATATTTATTCCTTAAAATCTTATTTAATTTTTTATTTCTTAAAATTATAAAAGTTAAAACATTTAAAAGATTTTTTTCAGTAAAGTACAAATTATATTCTAGCTTTTAGAAAGCATAGGGTTTAGAACCCTAATCTCTGGGGTTTGTTTCAACCCCAAAAGCCTTGTTATATGATATTTAGACTATTTTGATAGAATGGGTATCTCAAAATTTCTATTAGGCGCATTTCGGGACAATATGACGTGTGTAGGGGAGAGAGGGTAGCTGCCCTCTGATCACTGCTCTTAAAAAGAGCACTAGAGCGTCTGATTACCAATCCAATGAGCCCCCTTTGAAGTTTATATGACAACACTTTCTATAAAAACCCTATATGTCCCCAGGGCATAACTTACAACCCTTGCCCTGAGGGCTGGGGGGATTTATTATCCTCAAAGACATAACTTCCAGATCTTTCTGATAGGCTTAACAAAATGGCTATATCAAAATTTTGATTGAAACTGTTTGGGGAAATGATAAGCGTGGAGGGAGATATTTGCCCTCTGATCACTTTAGATTAATAAAAAATGCACTAGTCCTCTCAATTTCCAAGCGAACGAGCCCCTTTTGAAGCTTCTACGATAAAACTTTATAAGAACGTTATATGCCCCAAGGGCATAACTTACAACCCTTGTCAGAAGGGCTACTGGGGGATTGTCATCCTCAAAGACATAATTTCCAGACCTTTCAACTACGTTGAACAAAATGGCTATATCAAAATGTTGATCGGAAATGTTTGGGGAAATGATGGGGGTGAGGTGATTCTCCCTCTGATTACTTTCGACTATTAAAAAGAGCAATAGCCCTCTCAATTTCCAATCAAGATAGCCCTTTTTAAAGTTTTTACGACAACACTTTCTATATGACATTATATGTCCCCAGGGTATAAACTACAACCTTAGCCCTGAAGGCTGTGGGGGGTTGTCATACTAAAAAAAATAATTTCCGGATCCTTCAACTACGTTCAAAAAATTGCTGTATCAAACTTTTGATAGGAAGTGTTTGGGGAAGTGATGGGGGGGGGGGGTGGCATTCGCCCTCCGAATTCTTTTGACTTAATAAAATTTGACTTAATTCCCAATTGAATGAGTCCTTTTTGAAGTTTCTACGACAACACTGGCAAAGACCTAATTTCCAGAACGTTCAACTACGTTGAACAAAATGTCTCAAAATTTTGATTGGATGTGTTTGAGGAAATGGTGGGCGTGAGAGGGGGGCTAGTTGCCTTCCAATCACTTTCGACTATTAAATAGGGCACTAGCGATTTCAATTTCCAAACGAACGAGCCCTTTTTGAAGTTTCTACGACAACGCTTTCTATAAAACATATGCCCCCAGGGCATAACTTACAACTCTTCAGTAAGTTATGCTGCGTGTTATCCTCAAAAACATGATTTCCAGACTTTTTAGCTACGTTGAACAAAGTGGCTATCTCAAAATTTTTGTTGGATGTTTCTGGGGAAATGGTGGGCGCGGGAGGGTTATTAGTTTTCCTCCAATCACTTATGACTATTAAATCTAAATTTTTGACTATTACATTTCCAGTCGAATGAGCCCTTTTTGAAGTTTCTACGACAACTCTTTCCATAAAACCTTATATGCCCCCAGGACACAACTTAAAACCCAGCCCTTGAGGGCTGTGGGGGGGGGGGTGTCATCCTCAAAGACCTAATATTCATAACTTTCAACTACGTTGAACAAAATGAATATCTCAAAAAATTTTATGGGATATGTTTGGGGAAATGGTGGGCGTGAGAGGGGCGTTTGTTGCCCTTCAATTACTTTCGACTACTAAATAGGGCACTAGCCCTTCAATATCCAATCGAATGAGCCCTTTTTGAAGTTTTTACAACATCACTATCTTTAAAAACCTTATATGCCCCCAGGGCATAACTTACAACCCTGGCCCCGAGGGCTCTGAGAGGGTTATCATCCTCAAAGACCTAATTTCCAAGACTTTTAACAACGTTGAACAAAATGGGTATCTAAAAATTTTGATTGAATGTGTTGGGGAAAAGGTGGGCGTGAGAGGGGGGTCCTCCAATCACTTGACTATTAAAAAGGGCACTAGCCCTTTCAATTTCTAATCGAATGAGCCCCATTTGAAGTTTTTAAACATCACTACCTATAAAAACCTTATATGCCCCAGGGTATAACTTGCAACCCTTGCCCTGATGGCTCTGAGGGGGTTATCCTCAAAGACCTAATTTCAAAAACTTTTTACTACGTTGAACAAATTGGGTATCTAGAAATTTTTATTGGATGTGCTGGGGAAAAGGTGGGCTAGAGAGGGGGGTTAGTTGCCCTCCAATCACTTTCGACTATTAAAAAAGGCTCTAGTCCTTTGAATTTCCAATCAAATTAGCCCTTTTTCAAATTTCTACGGCAAAGCTTTCAATAAAAACCTTATATGCCCCCAGGGCATAACTTACAGTCCTGAGGGATGTGGGGGACTTTCATCCTCCAAGATATAATTTCCGGACCTTTCAACTACTTGGAACAAAATGGCTATCTCAAAATTTTGATTGGATGTGTTTGGATAAATGGTGGGCGTGAAAGGAGTGTTAGTTGCCTTCCTAACACTTTCGACTATTAAAAAGGGCACTAGCCATTTCATTTTCCAATCGAACGAGCCCTTTTTGAAGTTTCTATGACAATGCTTTCTACAAAAACCTTATATGCCCCCAGGGCATAACTTACAACCCGTGCCCTTAGTGCTGTGGGGGGGGGGGGGTCATCCTCAAAGACCTAATTTCCAGAACTTTAAACTCCGTTGAACAAAATGGCTATCAAAATTTAGATTAGATGTCTGGGGGAAAGGTGGGCGTGAGAGGGGGTTAGTTGCCCTCCAATCACTTTCGACTATTAAAAATAGCACTACCTTTTCAATTTCTAATCGATTGAGCCCTTTTTGAAGATTGTACGACAACGCTTTCTATAAAAAAAACCTTATATACTCCCAAGGCATAACTTACAACCCTGGTTGTCAGGGGTGTGGGGGCAGTGCCCTCCCCAAAAACATAATTTCTATCTGGAAATCAACTGCGCTGAACAAAGCGGCTATCTCAAAATTTTGATTGGATGTTTGGGGGAATGGTGGGCGTGGAAGAAGTATTAGCTGCCGTCCAATCACTTTCGACTATTAAAAATGGCACAAGGCACTTCAATTTCCAATTGAATGAGCCCTTTTCTAAGTTTCTACGACTACTCCTTCGATACGAAGTGTCCTGGTCTAGAACAAAAAAAAAATAATACATTGTGCCAACATCGTTCTTTATTTAGGCAGCGCGATTTGCTGCCTATGATATAAAAAATGTTAGTCATACTGAATTCCTTTTGCAATCAATAACAAACAAATTGATATTTTAACTCAATTAGGTATATTGAGGTATTACTAAGCATCCAACAAAGGTAGATACGGAGTGTAAAAAGGTCCTTTTAAAGGGCTCAAGGTCAAACAAGGAAGGGTCATTATAATATGAAATACTGTATGTTCTATAGAGCTATTACTTATCTTGCAATTTGAATTCAACGCTTCTCGCAACTTAATCCATTGTATCACGCTTATAAGGATTTTATATGCAAAAACTTGCAGCTTTAGATAGTACAAAAATAATACCTAGGTCAAGGGTAGTAGCATTGTATAAGTAATCAAATATCGTAATTACCTTCGAACCACTTCAAGCGTTCTGCAAATATAATTCAAGCGCCATTGCTTAGATGTAACTTTTCTTTTTTATAACAAAAGTTTGCACGGCGCTTATTTACGCAATACTTTTTCTACGAAAAACCCACTGCAGCACCAAGCTACTGAGGCCAATAGAGCAATGCACGCTCCTCATCCATACCAATCT
Source organism: Artemia sp. Qi Xiang Cuo (assembly GCF_049724085.1). NCBI lineage: Eukaryota > Metazoa > Arthropoda > Branchiopoda > Anostraca > Artemiidae > Artemia > Artemia sp. Qi Xiang Cuo. The sequence continues at coordinate 37,925,342 of NC_142794.1, forward strand.
ATTCAAGCTTCTCTCTTTATGCTCTCCCATGAAGCTCCAATTTCCAGTCAATCCTTCCTTAGGACCTCTTTCCACCCCATTTGGGGACGACCTGCTTTTTGTTCGGCCCCAAATGGGCCGCTAAACCGAATAATCTATTCACCCGTATAATGTGTCCTAACCATCTCAACTTTTCTTTCATACATCCATAGAATGATGGATATAACAGCATTTTTGTACAATCTGATGATTTTCAGCCAGTGAAAAAAAAAGTGATCGAAAAGGGAAAGCAGATATTTTGGCAAGGACCGCCAAGTCTGTTCTCAGCAGTCACCACAAAAAAGAGACGGAGCGGAAAAAAAGATTAATAATAAAACAAGAAAAAATCGCTCGTATTTCGTTATAGTTCACTTCAAAGGTTATTTCTTCTTCTAACTCTTTTTCCCTTCCCTATTTTTTTGTGTTGAGCGCTGAGGATGGTTTTGCGGAGGTCTTTGCCGAAATATATGCTATGTTTTTTCGTACGCTTTTTCCCACTGGCTGAAAATCCCAGTCATTCTTAGTTTCTTAATTACATTTTCGTTTTTTCTCTAACGTTCATGTTTAGCCAGTGTGGTCTTCGAACGTATTTACTAATAATAGCTCCCAGGTAAGTGAAGTTATCTACTTGATCGATCTTCTCGTTGCCCACCATAGGCTCTTCATCTTTATTTATTCATAGTCTAAACGACTTGGTCTGAACATTAATTTTCAGACCTATTCTTGCACCCTGAACTCTCAAAACCTCCAAAAGTTCATTCATTGTGCTAAGATTTTCATCTCGGACACTCAAATCGTCTGCACAATCTCAGTCTAAGAGAGTTTGACGTTCACATTTTCATGCTCTCCTATAGCCTTTACCGTGTTCCTTAGGACAACGTCAATCAAAATACTCCATATAAACGTTGATAAAACACTACCCTTGTTAATTCCTGATTCAACTTCAAACCAGCTACCAAGGCCGTACCCAGAGGAGGGGGGGTGAATTGCTTCTGATAATTTTTCACACAAGCAGTAGTCTGTACCCCCTCAAAATTAAGCTTTCTAAGTATTTGAAAACATAGCCACCTTTTCTTGTCGTTACTGATTGCAGTTATTTCCAGTAAAAACTAGTAGGATACTGATATTTCAAGTCAAAACTTCTAATGCTGGGCTTTCTCCAGATGCAAAATCGCGTGTGATTTTCTTACTGAATCGCGAAAAGGCCGCCATCGTTACGAAATTATTAGTATGTCATTGGTTGAATTTTTTTCAACTTTCATGAGGCAGGTTGTAAAAGCTGCAGCAACTTCTCTATTCAGTGGAAATTCTCCCATGAAATAAATAAAACTTAAAATTCAATGCAAGGCAAAGACTTTATTTTGAAAATTATCTTTTGCCTTTTCCTGCTTTCTTTACAGGCGCTCCTTTCCCTTTTCCTTTCTTTCCAGTTCCTCCTCTGAATTTTCCTTTCCCTTTCTTACCACTTTTACTCTTCTTTTTCTTCCCGCCTTTGTTGTCTTCATGTCTCCTAAAATGAATATTTGATTATTATTTCTTTCTTCAATTCAAATAACTGGCTCAAATTTAGCATTTGATTTGAAAATAACCAGAAATCAATTGAGCATAAAAATCCAACCCAATTTTCTTAATTTTTCTTTTTATTGCGTGGATATACACTGGGGTTAACAGCAAATATAGAAGGTAGAAATTATTAACTCAAATGATTTATAATCGCAAACGTAAAATAATGGTATCTTAGAAAAAATGTACAAGAAGAATTTAACGTCAATATACTGGGCATTAGTGATGATGTTGGCTGTGTTTTTTCCTCTTCGTTCAAACAGAAATAATACAACAATTTTCTGAAATGCACAACTCGCTTATGAAGCTCCTCCTCTTTTGTTCTAGGCCTCTCCCTATTTCTGAAATATTAACCCCTATGATGCGCTAGTGTTTGATTTTTTCCTATAGTGGAAAAATAAACTCTTGATACATAACCATTTAATTTTTTATGACCGACTGAGGCCCCTCGTCTATGGGATTACTTATTAGGGATAAATAAGCTATGTTTTCCCCTATACACTCAAACAAAAATAATGCAAAAACGATTTTTGGCTGAAAGTAGGAAAAGCTCCACGATTTTTTTAATATTTGCACCGACACTTGACACACATATCTTAACGGCGGTTTGAAGTAAAATGATAAAAATATGGTCATGCCCTTTTAATAGGAAATTGTTTCTATATGCGGCATTTGCCAAATGATCTTCATTTCTTCTTTGAGCATGATTTCATTCATATATTTAAAAAAAAGGAAATGGTTTCTTTTGAGATCACTGACGTGCATCAACCAGTGTTCACAAATACCAGCCACTACACTCACGAAACCAACAAAATTTACTTAAGTTGTTGACTGGAAGTAAGATAAATATTTATGACTATTGTATTTTAATAACTGAATAACGAAAAATGATCCATCTAAAGCTTGTTGTTTTTTTAATGCCTTGAACATGGTGTGGGAGGCATACATTAGTAAGAGACAATTTTAGGAATATTAAAGCAGATAAACTAGATTTGTGCTGCGTTGATCAATGAGGTGTGCTACGCCACTGTGCAATTACACAATAAAAAGTGTCACCGATGAAAACCATAGTCTCGAACAATATTTTTGTAAAGCAGGGTAAATATATAAGATGAAACCGTTCATAGGCAGCATTAAGCAGATTTATGCAGGTGAATATTGGCACAATAATTGGGCGTAATCCTGGTACATATCCATTTAACTCTGAAACTACCAACTCTCAAAATAATAGCCAAATCTATTTCGTATAATCTAAAATGAATGATCAAATCTATGCTAAATAAGACAATCACACAGGCAGTAATTTTTTTTTTTTTTTGTGGCCGCAAGAAAAATTTGTACCTTAAAGATGCTACAATATTTAAATCAAATTACACCCCCACTCTCTATATTTTAGGATGATCTAATTAAAGAAATTTAGCTGCTTTATCTCAACGCTGTCTTCGCTATCTTCAACATTGCTAGATGATTCTACCAAACTTTTAGACATTCATCTTCTTTTTTTATAATATTTTAGATTTGACCAATATACCTCTGTAAGATGGGGCAATTTAAATTACTAGATTTAATTTTTCAGCTTAATTGTAATGCATAATCGCCCACACCTAAACAGCTAAAGCTTAGAGACCCATTTCCTCAGTAAAGGGAATCAGATACTTTTGCGGGTTATGGGGGAATCTTAAAAATACTTCCAGGAAGGGATGGGGCCAAGGCTCAAAAAACTTGTTAGCCAAACAATTTACATATTTTTTTAGTATTACGAAATTACAAAATATCTGTACACAACCCGGCAATCATGACGAACCTAGGGATAGGCTCCAGGTTAAGTATGTACAGTTTCAGAAGAATGCAAAGTTGTCAGTAAAAATAAAGAATAATATATCCTCACATTTCACTGAATTGCTCATTCTAAATTATCAAAATTTTCTATCATTTTCAATACAACTTCTTAAAAAGTGGTTAAGGTTTAAGGCTTATGTTTCCTGCAAAACATGTGATGTTACGACAAGCTATAATTTGCATTGAAAGGACAAAATACTTATCTCATCAGATTCGTTAGTTTAAGATCCGTCTAGTCACTTAACCGAAGCTATGATGTATTACTTCAGCTTTTTCTTTAGGAGTGATCTGAACAGGCTTAAAAAATAGGGTAATTTTTGCATGTTTTTTACATATTTTCAACATGTTTCTCAATGTAAAAGAAAATGCGAAGTAATTTTCAAAAATGTAATTCAATAGATGGATGAAGCTGAATCACAGTTATCAAATGATAGAAAGCTTGTCGTTTTACGTAGAAAAATTAAAACCTTAGAACTGTATAAAAACAATATACCCAAGATCTGCAGAGGAGACATAAACCTTGGTACAATCACAAAATCTTCTGCTCGTCTGGGCCTCATTACCATATTTAACTAGGATTAATCCTCACTGACAATTCCCCCGACTTTTTGACATAAATAAAATACCTTAGTATTATACTATCTGGCTGTATCTTCCAAACCCTCAGGAATTTCATCAATTGCAAACCTTTCACACTTCCTTAATTCCTTATTTAATACTTTATCTACTCTCTTATTATTTTAAGATCTAATTCTCTGGGTAAGGCCGTATTCAAGGGGGAGGGGGTCCAGGTTTGAATCCCCCCGAAATTTTTGTCCGACTTGTGAAAACGTAACAAAAATACATATACACAAATTTTTGATGAGTTTTTTTTGTAATCCCCCCGACCAAAAATACCCCCCCCCCCCCCGATCAAAAATCCCGAATACGCCATTGACTCTGGGACTTCTTATACAAAAGTGTTCTCTCTTCCACGAGCCTTTGCTTCTACCTGGGTTGATGTCTATTTATTCCTCAAACTGTATACAAGATACATCCGAGTTACTGATGTCTCCATTGATCAGATCTACAGGGGTGGCATTAGTGTTGTAACCGGTAAAATTGAGTATTTTACCGTAATTTTACGGACCCCCGTAAAATTAGTATTTTACCTATTTTACGTAATTTATGTATTTATCGGTATTTTACGTATTTTACCAGTACCTTGCACATTTTACTGACATATTTTACGACGCCTTGCAATTTTCACAGCTTCGAAACATGCTATACTGTGCATAAATAATCTCTCTTTAACAGACAGACAAAAACAGGTTTGGATATGATTCATTGATTTTTCGGTACTTGTATGATATAGCTTCTACCGCTCAAGTTGTTCATTCATTGACGCATTAAAGAACCGGTTTTTTTTCGTTAATTTCTTTCAGCTTAGCGTGTAATTTGGGCTATATAGCTGCACATTAGGGGGGGGGGGTAAAGTATTTTGATAATGTGAACTTAGAAAACAATTTCTCCGAAATGATATTTAGAAGAAATGTACCCAACAATTCAAGTATTTAAACGCGCTAATCTCCACCCCAACCCCCTAATGGGCAAATATACAGCCTAAATTTTTTTCTGAAGTATTATATTTTTATCACACTTAAGTACATTTCATTAGGATTGAACGTCAGAGAAACATATTAGAAAAATATTAGGTAGGGGCTATATCATACAAGTACCGATTTTTCTTTGTGTACAGCTGTATTACGTCAGCTGTGTTAAGAGGTTGTCTGTTTGACTTCAGTCTCTTGTTATCAAACAATAAAGTGTATTATAGATTAAGGTACAGGTAATTAGAATTTTGAAATGGTAAAATATTAGTTAAAATAAAACATTTTTAGTTCTGTGAGCTGTTAAAGACAGAAAGAGCTGCAAGCAAGATTGAAATATGACAGACAAGAAAAAAAACGTGAGAAAAGAGGATAATGTAAGCCAGTGGACAGAAAAGAAGCGGAAATTACAGAAGTTGACATTTTGCAGGGACTTCCGCCCAGCCATCTTCAGTGCTCAAAAAAAGAAGGAAAACTATTTGTTTAAAGTAAATCTAACAAAGCAGAAGAAGGACTGAATCAAACAAACCAAAAAAACAACCTAGATTAAATGAAAGACTATTCACCAACAAGATTGGGCAAGAATTCTCTGTACTTGTTAACTAGCCAGAACACACTCAAGTTTTTGATCTGAATGTAAGATCCAAGAAAACTGGTTTCATAGCCACAAATACAAGTGACAGAATGCATTAGTTCTCATTAGATCTACGCATCAGGGCCCTTCGGCCAGGAAATGCAACGGGCGCAGTCATCCTATGCTTTTGCACACCCTTCCTGCTTACCTTCCTCAGATTTCTCCAGGTAATGATTAAGAGCTAGGTCAACTCTGCCTGAGCTTACAGGATAGCACCACTGACCCCGTCCCAAACTACAGTGTCTTTAAGAAATTCTTATTCTAATGGAGAGACGAAGGGAGGGTGGAGAAAAAAAATTATATATAACTCTCAGGGTCGAAACCAGGACTTTTGTTTGGGATGGGGACACGAAAAACTTTTAAAAACACATCAAAATATGTTTTAACCAAGGGATAAACTAGACTGTTAATTAAATTGATGAGACTCTAGATGAAGGGGTTTCATCTTTTTTTTTAGGCCCAGAAAATTAGAATCATTAAAACATTTCATTAAAAGCTGAAAGTGATGCTTAAAAAGAAATTCTCAACGGGTCTTGTTACACCAATGTACAACGGGGCAATAACTCTTTCTCAAGTCTATACGAAGTGCTAAGCCAGATACAATTGGAAAACAAGATGTCCTTAGGACTAATGGAGGTTTTGTACAAGAGGTCTTTAGGACAAATGGAGGTTTTGTACAAGAGGTCCTTAGGACTAATGGAGCGAATGGAGGTTTTGTTCAAGTCCGGGCCCATTTCAATCATTAAATGTTTTTCAGTACTTGACTATGAACTAGTACCAACAAGAGTCAACGTCCGTTTTAGCAGTTGGATTACTTTTTTAAACCCCTTCCCTCGCATTCGCTGCGACCTGGTGCCATATTACCGCTCTTTATTCATTCCACTAATATCAACATGAATTGTTTTAAATGACTTAATTTTTAAATCATGCTAGCCCTTGTATGTGCATCAAAGTCTTCTGAATATATTAGGGTTTTTGGACATATTATGCAAAATTGTTAAGAAAATAACGTTTTTAAAATACAAAAAAAAATAATAAAAAGAATCAAATACATGACATGAATCTCTTGGGCCTCTGGTTATTTTCTGGTAAATACGATCGATTTGCAATGTAACATGATAAATTTCCGGTAAAATTAAACAACAATAGACTAATAAGAGGATTTGAATCACTATATCTCCTAGATAAGAGATATTCCAGAGCGCCTAGTCACAAAATTACTTACTCTTCCTCTTCTGCACGCGTCATTCGGTTAACAGCTTTCTCAATATCCAGTTTAGGCTTTTTCGATTGAATTCTATCTAAGATCTCTAAGTTATGGGACTTTTCAGAAGCCGAGTCAGAAATGAGCGGTTGAAAATGGCTCCTTTTCCCCGTCTTAGGAATGGCTTTCTCATCCTTGAGTTTCTTCTGAAATTTCCCCATGGAAGCTGTTGCGGTATGAGCAACATGAACCATACGATTCAGCTACAAGAACAAAGTACAAAACGTTATAAAGGCGTCATTATGCGAAGCAAAAATCATAGCATAACCATCTAATCTTACTTTCTTAATCCATAATACTGACTAATGGAAAATTAAATTGCTTGGTGTTTCAACTATTGCTCTACTATCGAGTCATAAACAGTGCCTTATTACTTAACAGAGCTGAAGTGAGTGAATGAATCTCAGCAGCTCTCAAATATCCACAATATCAGATAAAATAAGCAACCTATACAACCCCTTTACGGGTAAAGACAATATTATATTTCCATAAACTTACTGTAACTTTGTAAATGAATATTTTAATCAGTTTATTTACTACTAGTACTACTACTACTAACAACTCACCGCAGCACCAAGCCACCTAAGGCCAACACAGCTACGCACGCTGCTCCTCCATCCCAATCTATTCAAAGCCTCCCTCTTTACACCCGCACACGAAGTTCCAATTTCCTTTAAATCTTTCTTTATGACATCCTCCCACCCCACCGGCGGACGACCTGCTTTCCGTTTAGCCCTTGACGGTTGGCCGAAAAAAAAATCTTCGGCAATCTGTCATCCTTCATACGCAGAACGCGCGATAGCCATCTCAACCTTTCTTTCATTATAGTCCTAGAGAGCGGCATTGACCCACTTTTTTCGCATAGCCTATTGTTTGAAATACGGTCAGTCAGCCAGGTACCCAGAACAATCCATAAGCAATTTCTCTGGAAAACGTCTAGCAAATCTTCATCCGCTTTTCGGAGCGTCCATGCTTCAGAGCCAGATTTGACCACTGTCATCAATATAGCTTCTAATAATTTAACCTTGGTTCGTGGACTTATCTTTCTATTCTTCCGAACTTTGTCTAAACGTGTAAAAACACCCTGATCATTTGCCTTGGCTATTATACTTTTAAGATCTTCGCTGCCCCACCGTTTTCACTAATAATGCTAACAAGGTAAGTGAAGCTGCCCACCTGAACAATCTTTTCATTACCCAACGTCACCTTTTCATCTTCACTTATTCCTAGCCTTAGTAAATTAACATTAATTTTCAAACCTGTTCTAGCACCCTGAACTCGCAAAACCTCTAAAACTTCATTCATTTTGCTCACACTTTCATCTAGGACGCTTAAATCATCAGCATAATCTAAGTTCAGGAGACTTTTTCCTCCCTATTTGAATCCGTGGTCTCCCATTGCCTTTCCTGTGCTCCTTAAAACAAAGTCCATGAAAATAATCCATATAAAGGGGGATAGAACAAAACCCTGCTTAATTCCTGATTTAATACAAAACCAGCTGCTAACCTCATTTCCCACCTTAACTGCCGCAGTGTTATTCTTGTACATAGCACTAATCACTTAAATGTGTTTGTCTGGTATACCATACAAGGATAAAACCTTTACTAAAGCTCTTCTATCAACATAATTGAAAGCTTGCTCATAATCGATAAAACTGAGGACCAAAGGCGTTTGAAAAGTCAGGCACTTCTCAATTATTAACCTAAGAGTGAAAATTTGGTCGACACATCCTCTACCTTTTCTAAAACCGCACTTTTCTTCCCTTAAAACTTTGTCTACGGCATCTCTCAGTCTAAAAAGCATATTACTAACTAAGTCACTACCTACGGAGACCAGACTAATGCCTCGATAATTACCACACTCAGTTTTATCACCTTTCTTATAAAGTGGGTTAATTAAGGTTTTCTTAAAATCGTTTGGTACTTCCCCTTTTTCAAGAATCATATTCATAATCTTCAGTAACTTATTTCTAACCTCCGAGCCACCATATTGATGAAACTCATTTACCACCCTTATCGGCACCTGGAGCCTTATTATTTTTTAATCCTTTTAGTACTTTTGCCAACTCCTCCTCACAAAACAAATCTTCCTTCTCATCCAAGGTATCACAATCTTTTTCATTTTCCTCTATATCTTTTCCTGCAACTCTATCTCGGTTAAGAAAATTCTCAAAATGTCCGGCCCATTTCTCTTTGGTTTTTTCCTTATCGCTAATTGCGGCCCCATTCCTATCTTTAACTGGGCTAAGTCCGGATTGACTACTCCCTCTCAATTTATTGACATGCCAGTACAGTAGTTTACTATTATGCCATCTAGTTGCACCTTCTAGATCCACAGCAATATCATCCATGGCCTCCACTTCACACCTCCTTAGTTCATATTTTAATGCTTTCTCCACTTTCTATACATTCCTTTTGTTTTCATATGATCTATCACTCAGATAATTCTTGTACAAGTCCTTTATCCTTTCTATTAAACATAAAGCTTTTTCACTAATATTCTAAGCTGCATTTCCAGCTTTCTTCCCTAATACACCTTTAGCAACTTCACAAATTATTTTTATAAAATTATTCCAACCATCTTCCACATTATCAAACTTTAAACTCTCAAATTTAGTATTCAACTGTTCCTGGAAAGTTTCTCTCAAATTCTCATCCTGGAGTCTACCAATATCATAACTTCCCGGGAGGTAGTTACCCTTCCGATATTTCAGCTTTAAATTAACCCTTGACACTACTACATGGTGGTCTTTAATTTTAACATCAATAACGGCACTCCTATATACCCTAGTATCTTCAAACAAACACTTACTCCAGTTTCTTCAAAATTATTCAAAGGCTTTCTTTGCGACTGGCTGAAAATTTTAAGCATTGTATGTCCCCAATTCTAGCAATTTAAGCCTCCAACACCCATTACTCTATGCTCTTTGTACATAGCATCTTAAACTGTCTAAAAAGTAAAACAACCGTCTAAACGTTCTTAGTTCACGTTCTAAATAATTCTTATTGTTCAACCACAATATCCTGATTCACTAATTAATGAAGAATTTGAGCTTGACCCTTTCTAAGAAAACATTGTTATATCGTTCTTCACAAATAGATCCCAGGTGCTAAAGTACAAAAATGTATTATCTGACTCCCGTCCTTCTTTTTCTTTGGAACTCCTAAAAGAACTTCACTGAACCACTTTTGTTCCTAGTAACGGTTACTTGAAGTTTAATGAGTTCCCTCAAAAATAGAGATACATGAACGACTGGTCAATCCAGGAAGTCTTTATGTGATACAAATATTAAAACGACCCCTCTAAAATGCTAACATTTTTTGGACAAAGCTAAAAGCCTAAACCAGAGCCTACTCTTGAATCGCATATACTGACCATAAACTTCCTGAAATTTACTCCCATTCTTTTTAGATATTTACATCCTTTAAGGTTACACCCTTTAGGATATAACATTTCCACCCTAAATAATCATTTGAAACTTCTTAGTGTAACAATTGCCATTTATCTTAAGCGGGATATATGTGTTCCTTACATCGCCAAACAAGCAAATGAATTGCTCTCCTTGTTTAAACCTCTGAATTAGTTTCATTTACAAAGCATGCGTTCCCTCCGTATTTACTTTATTCTTTGCACGGCTGTTGTTTGAGTATACCTGTTCAGTCCAGAATCCGCATCTTCCCAGTGAAATTAATAACAAAATTGAGTTAGTCAGGAAGATGTCGTCCAGGATCATTTACTTACTAAGAGTAAAACATACTTGTTACTCTATAAAGCCGCATGGGTTTTCGCCTTAAATTAAAGGAGGGATCAAGGCCGTATCCAGGGAGGGGGGGGGGTACCCGGTTTGAACCCCCCCTCCCCAAAATTTTTGACCGAGTAGAAAATTAGTCTAAAAAATACCTGTAAAGACAAAACCTTACCAGAAAAAAAAAATATGTTCCCACACTAAATCCTATTGCATTTTGTGGGTAAACGGTTCTGATCAGCTTACGCAATTAGGTAACCGTAGGTAACCCCATGCTCACCTGACCTTGCATAGTAAATTAGAGTTAATATACACTATTATATTATTTGATTTCGTGTCATTCGAAAGTCCTCATCACTTCAGGGGGTAAATGGTTTTGATCACCTTATTCAATCAGGAAATCCCAGGTTTGCCTTATTATGTAAGGCCAGACCTTGCATGGTAAACTTCGGTTAATGGGGACCTGAGGTAAATGTTATAAGAGAGTGCAAGATTGTTAGTTCATTTCAGTTCAATTTCGGACTTGGATAAGAGAAGAGCGATTTTCAACATGAAGAGGAAGTGTGACATTACGTCGTTTTTCGCGCCCAAGCGGACCAGGGATGTTTCTGACAGTGGCGTTAGCGGGACGTCTGCGGAGCATTCATCTACATCTGTGGATCTGAAGGGCACTGGAGCCATCGTCCCTGGAAGCTCTTGAAGAGAACGAAAATGCAGAAACTTCTGCAAAAGTGGCGCAATTGCTGGACACGATGAACCAGTCGCAATTTGTTGTGTGTCTCCATGGGGTCAAAGAGCTTTTCTGTCTTACACTTCTACTGTGCAAGACTCTTCAGTCAGTTAACTGTGATTTGGCAGCTGTATGCAGGTACGTAGAAACTGTCCTTTCAAAAATAAAGGAAATGCAAGGAAATACTCCTACTACTTTCGCATATCTTTTCGACGAGGCTAAGCGTTTTACCAGTGACTTATGATTTGAGATTACTGGTTCATGGACGAGAGGTGACTAAATTATGCATGCAGAAGATCCAGACTTTCTCAACTACTATAGAACCTCGCTCTTTATTCCTTTCCTGGACCACTTCACTTCCGAGCTGAAACAACGATTTCTGCTTCACCGGAAACTGCTGTCAAATCTCAGCGTCCTTTCTCCTGTCAAAATTGTTTCTGTCGATTTGAAGGCATTAAACCTGGAGTCATTGGTTGAATTGTATGGCGATATTCTTCCCGAGCCGGAGTGTCTGAAGCAAGAAATTGAGCTACGTCGCATCAAGTAGGAGAATGTTCCGGTATCAAAGAGACCTACTTGTGCTGTGTCTTCGCTTCAGGCATGTGACGCCACCTTTTTTCCAAATGCTTTCTTCTTCTGGCTGTTCTTGCGACGTTACCTGTTAGCACTGCTACTCCGGAAAGAAGTTTCTTAACGCTCAGAAGGCTCAAAACCTGGCTGAGAAATTCAATAGGAGAAGAACGATTGAGTGGCTTAGCCCTCCTTGCAGTCCATAGGGACGTTGACATCTGCCCTGGCAAGGTCATCGACATTTTTGCAGGAAAAAAAATCGTCGCCTTACTTTTAGCTAAAAAAAACAAAAAAACATATAGACTACTTCTACTATTTTACTTCTTTTTGCGTTAATTGTTCTTGCTGTCTCCAAAAAAAAAAAAAAATCGTTTGTAGTATTTAACTATATGTAAATAATTGCCTTTATTTTTTGTTCCCTAAGAAAAGAAGAGAAAAAAGAAAAAAAAACAAAAAAAAAGCCCCTTAAAGAAACGAAAGTATGCCTAGTGGACGCATCCTCGTTCGCAAGGGGTGGACTAACGGTCTCGAGCTAACCTAATGTTGCTCGAGGATGTTAGACAAAGTTCACGGGAAAAAATCGGGTAACCCCCCCCCCCCCGAACAAAAATCCTGGATACGGCCCTGGAAGGGATAGTATTTGGATGCATTTTCTTAACTTCGCTATTTGCAATACCTGCACCATGGCATTTCCCCCAATTACTTAGCTAGACCAGCTTAATTGCCCTTAATTAATTAACTAATTAATTAATTAGTTTAATTAATTATCACTTAATTAATTACCCTGTACCCCTTGCATAGCCTCCTCGGCTCTCCATAACAAGCCAATCGATGCTTTTACTGAGAGTTTTCGGAGGAGCTTCATTTCTCTACCACGAGGAGCTTTCGGAGGAGCTTCATTTCTCACCCATCATGTTTTTTTCTGGACATAGATTATTTTTTATGTTTCTTTCTTACAGATTTTTGAGTCATCTTACGCCTGTGATTCATGCTTGGATTGTAGCCTTATTTTACCTCAACCCTAATTCTGGCTTTTCTAGGCTTGTGACAGTCGTTTATCAATAAAGTATAATCTTATCTCCTACCTTACTGTACATTTAAATCAGAAAAATGCTCAGTTTGGAATCTAACCAGTTTTTGTTTATCCGTAATGAAATTATTTTAACGTGTTTCAGTGCATTAAGATACATGATTTTGCCCATAAAATACTCAACAAAATTTTCTGTTAACAAATAATATCTATATTTCCCCAAAGCCAAGTTGTGGACGTTTTCTTGCAGTCTTGTGGATCAATACTGGTTCTTCAGTGATACTACTAATCAACAAACTGTTTTTAAAATTTGCAATAAATTTGTTCAAAGGTTCAAATTTGTTCATAGGTTCAAAGGATCATCACTTTCTCGCGGTATATGCTTTTTAAGTAATTTTTTTATTGGTAGTCTTGCAAAGTCAACAAAAGAACAAGAAACATTCTCTCAAGACTAAAAGTAAGGTCAAACACAAGTGAGCTACTTAACATCAAGCTGCCAGGAAACGAAGAAAGAACATTATTCCGGGAAATTATTTGTTTAATAAGGTCCAATAATATAGTTTAGTATGGCTACTCTGACCCTGAAACCTGTTTCAGTATGGTTAATTGTAACTGCAACTGGAAGGAAGAAGAAGGAGATTAGAAGCAAATAAACAGGAGAAAAATCTTCGTAAGAAGCCGAAAGGAGACAATTTTTAAACTCCAAGTGCTGTTTTCCAGAAGAAGAAGGTAATTTTACTTAAAGCTAAACACACTACTAAAAACACACTTTAAGAGAAAATACAAAACCTGCATATATACCTGATCAGTGTTATATTTTGCAGATGGTTCTAGTACTGGCTTCTTAGCCTTCTTGGTATTCCTTGCTATATTTTGCAGGCGTTTCAGTTCGTTCTTTGCTACTTTTTCTTCTTTTACTCTATTAGCTTTGGCGAACTGGTCCTCATTTGGATTCACATTTTTAGCCACAGGCATAACCCAATTCTTCTCCTTTTCTGCCAGTGCCTTTTTGAAGCCAAATCTGGGAACCCAACGGTTCAATTCCTCATCCCAAATAAGTTTAGATTTTTTTTGCTTCTTTATTCCTTTGTCTTTAGCATACTGCTCCCATTTTGTCAAAGGCTTATCTTTAGGCACTCGTTTCTCACGGGGTATCCTAATTAAATAGTAAACATTAAATTTAAGTAAATATGCAATAAAGTCACGCGAAAACACTTTGTATTGCAAAAACGACAAAAACAGAAATAAATATTTTACTCAAAAATAAAAGACCCATACTTCAAATAGGTAAATATTTTCCCTTTTAATGTTTTTATTTTTTTAATATTTTTCCTTGTATTCCTTTTAATGGCCCTATTTCAACTCTTAATTGTTATTTCAAACTACTAGCGATTTTATCAGATTCAGAAACGTTGGTAACCTTGTCCCAATTCTGGTTTTTATTTTGTACCTTTTTTTTATTAGACTATGATAATAGGATTCAAACCATCTGGGGCGTACGAAAAATTTCTGTCTAAATTCTAGTCAGATGGTTTTAATAGCTTCTCGGAAGCTCCATTTGCTTTTTTACAAATTAAAACACAGAGCAATAGTAGGAATTATCAAACAAAGAGCATTTTTTTCATGAAACAGACTACTGGAATTAGTAAAACCTCAACCCCCTCCATGTCCCAAGGGTATGATAATATTGCTCTATCTATGTTGCATAGAAAGATCTCTTTAATTGTAGCTCTCGGGTCAGAGCACGCGACTGTCTTTGCATGTGGTCCTTGCATAGTCTTGATCTAATCAGAGAAAACCAACTAGTTAGAAAACTAACTGGACCCAAAATTAAGTCATTTTGTGTCTATTACACTGCTTCAGCGATGAACCGCTTTTTTAACTTGTTTTCCTCAGTTTACCGTCTCGTATTCTCCTTTGTCACACAAATTCGTGAGCCATTTTTTGATCACTTCCGAAAGTTCAATTACTTCCAACTTGTATCAGTATAATGCACCTCTGATGACAATACTACTACTACTACTAACAACTCACCGCAGTACCAAGCCGCCTTCGAGCAATACGGCAACGCACGCTCCTTCACTATATCAATATTTCAGAAACCTTCATCTTTACACCGTCCCATGAAGTTTCCATTTGTTTACATTTTCCTTTTATGAAGCTCTCCAACCCCAGACGAGGACGACCTGCTTTCTATTTAACCCTAGACGGTTGACCGAAAAGAGCAATCTTCCATAATCTGCCATCTTTCATCCGCACTACGTGCCCTAGCCATCTCAACCTTTCTTTCATTATAGCCCTAGAAAGCGGTATTGAACCACATTTTTGATAACGATGCAACAAATTAACATCAAAATTCTACCTTCCTGTATGCTCCTCCTCCCAGCCCCCTTAATAATTTTCATAAATAGCCTGGTGACTGAAATTAATGACCATTGAGCGTTAAAAGCCTCGAGCAAAAGTAGGAGGAGTTTCAAAACGCAAAGCTAAATGTGTTTTGCTGCTAGATTTAGATGAAGGATCAGAGTGGCAAGGAAAAACAAGTAAAAAAAAAATTTGTTGCTATTTTTGCGTTGCTTTGCAGCAGAAAAAATACAATAATAATTTGTATTTGTTTGTTTGTGCAATAACCCAACAACAAAACTCGCCACTCTTGTATACTCCCTCTTGTTAAAATAAAACAACATAAACAGGTGATTGGGCACAAGAAAAAGTATGAAACAGACACTATTATAGAAAACTTGATAGAACAGCAGTTTAAACACTTGCCTAAAATATAAAGAACGTATCATTTTTTAAGAGGGGAGGGGGGAGATATTTTCTGGGGAAATTCCCCTTGTATGGGAATTGCCGGGACAGAATTTACTGCAGGGGGGGGGAATTCACATGGGGATGATTTTTCTGGGTGATTTTTTCGAATATTTTTAAATTTAAAGTAAGATCATTATTAACATGCAAGGGTAATTTTCCACGAGGGGAATTTTTCGCGGAGGGGGAGGTTTTCCAAGTAGCATTTGAATTTCAGATGCAAGACGAGGCAGAAAACACATGGCCCCCCTGCAAGTCGCCTACAAGTAAGTATGCCTAAGGTTACTACTCACTCAAAAAACATTAAGTGCAAATGTTCCACATTTTGTCTCCATTTTTTTTTCTGTCTAAAGCATAGAGCTGATTAATGGCCTTTAAAGATTTCTGCAATGGACAAAGTTTATTTTTTGTCAAGAGTGATTTGTCTATAGGACTTCTGAAGGACAAACGGAATCTTGCCTACAAACGGCTAACAGCCACTAGAAATTCAAAAAGGCAACAAAAAACACATTTTACCAAGAATCGTCAGATCAAGGATGGCAGTTTTCTGGGTGAGTTAGTAAATCCAAAAAAAACTTAATTCTGCTAAAAATACAACATGTCTCCGACTTAGAAAAATAGAACTAGCAAGAAGCTGGGAAACTGCATATCCCTACAAAAGAAACCCAACATTATATACACCAAAATAGTGATAAACAATGTGATTGAAATACAAACCTAGACGTAATGTTACAAAATTTTGAAAAAAAAAGAAAAAAAAGACACCAACATCTTGATTCTTTTCTCAACGGCTGTTGATTCTTCCATTTCATCTCTAGCATCTAAAGGAAGATATGATACTAAAATTTTATATCTTACCTCAGAATAGATTCAGGGATTTTCGCCACAATAACTTCATCAACTCTTTCAGTTGGGAGTTCATAAAGTTTATTTACTAGATATTGAAGATTATCTCTGCTCAATGATAACAAATATTCTTCTTTATTGGTTCTGAAAGAAAATTAAAGAACAATACAGTTGATGTCACTTGTTTGTTCCTGAAATTCAACTAAAGCACCTCTTTTGTTTCCCACTCTAGACTTTTTAGGCTAAAGTTTTTCTGATGAAAGTAAAGAGTGAAGTTGAAACTTAATGCAAACAAAAATTACTGCTGGTTTATGGAACATATTTTTGAAAAACTGTTTCAAACAACTTGTGGTATTTCCATATAGGCCTATTTGTAAAATTCTGAAAAACTTGTAATTTACTGAAAACATAAAACTGACATAGAAAAAAAAATAGAAAAAGGAGTAATTCATAAAGCTCTCAATAGTCTTTTACCAGCCATAAAATCAATAGCTTTGATGATACGATTTTAACTGTCTAAAAAACTCATCAAAGCTTAATTTTCAATAAGGTACTAGTTTTTTAGAATTCTGCAAATATAGGGAAATACAATGAGCAAGTTTTTTTAAACAGGTTTTCAAAAATATGTTGCATAACCCAGCAGTAATTTCTGTTAGCTTTAAGTTTCAACTTTGCTCTTTACTTTTGTCAGAAAAACTTTATTTTTTTAAATTAATTTTCACAAGTGTTTTAGTTTTGAAAATATTGACTAATAAATCTTATAAAAATGTCTTTTTCTAATTTAAGCAAAGAAACTGATAAATTCAACATGAAATCTTTCAAACTCTTTCAAACCTTGGCTTTAAAAAAATCTGGGATTTGTCACCAAGAGTCTATAGGGTATCTATCCTTGCATCTTAGAGGAGTCACAGATAAAAAAAATTATTATCTAAGAAATTATTAAAAGAATTTAAAATGTGCAGTTAAAACAATTTACAAATTTTTTTTAATTTTTTCCTTATTTGACTTTAATATTTTGGGAGAACTGATCATTGAAAATGACTCAGTGCTTGAAAGAGAATACATATTTAAATAAAATTGTTCTCTTCAATATTTGAACTTCTATTATCAAAGTTACACGTTTATTGGTATAAATTTAAGATTATAAGGTTATCTAGACCTCAAAATTTTATCACTACTTGATATGGCTTTTTAATACTTTTTTGCAGTACAAATCTACACAAGCCCACTAAATGATCTTTGAATTGATCCTTTAATATCTCTCTACAATGTTGCCTGCGAGCTAGTTCTATTGGTGGCAATTGAGGGTGGGGCAGGGTTGCCTGTTCCCCCTAGTTTTTGCAAGCCTAGATTTTGAAAAAAATATCTTTTAGTTTAGTATTTTCATTCAAAAGGACCTTTTTTTTGGTATTTTCATTTAAAAAAGGGAAAAAAAACCAAAAGTGCACTTTTTGGTGTTATATGACTTTATGATGGTGTTATCAAGTCAACTTTACAAAATCGAATAGACATAAAAATTGACTTTTAATTGAGTCCTTAGCCAGCTCACTATCATGTTACATTAGCCTTCTAGTTCTGCTAGTCAGTAGACAATTTATGAATACAATAAAACTCTGTCCAACCCTTCTTGAAACCCTTTCCTGGGACAACCTTAATGAGTTTTGCTGTGTCAATGAAAAATGGCTGAACCATAAGAAATCACCACAAGATGAATTATCAATGCCTTTAACAACTCAAAATGTATTAACCAAATCTAATTTATCCCTCCTGAATTACAGAGATGGTTGGCTCAAACTGCTTAGCTTATGCTCATAAGATAAATATTTCAAATAGAAAACAAATTTAGATGCTCATCTTTCCACTTTTTAAATAACTCGTGACTCAGATTTTCTTGATGGATACCACACAGATGAGCAGTATTCAACAACAGGTCATGTCTTTGTCTAATACAGTATAGTACAGCTTTGCAAGTTAAATCCTCTAAACATTCTGTTGATGCAAAGCAAACTATAGTTTGCTTTACATGATACAGCTAATGCTTGTCTATCAAATCTAAGGTGATTATCAAAAATAATGCCAAGATCCCTAATAGAATCAACAAAACACACAATTACATCAAAAACGAGACAATGGTAGCCTATACTACTACATTCATTAGATAACTTACTGCATGCACATGGTATTTTCCCTGATTAATAAAGACTGCATTTATTTACACCAATTACCCAATGCATTCAAATCATCTTGTAGAAGAGTCAAATCAAATGGGAAGCATGTACCCCTATAAAGCTTTACATCATCTGCAAACATTTTAATCATTCTATGTTGGATTTAATGTGGCAAATCACTTATAAATAAACAAAATGAAATTGATCTCAAGCAACTATCCTGTGCCACTCCATTCGAAACACTACACTCCTCAGAAAAAGCCTAACCAATCCTAATATTGCGTGACCTATCTGTTAGGAAACCAGTATTTCAAGTGAAAAGTTGAGTATTATCAAACTTTTGAGCAGAGTCAGCCATCTTTTGAAAACCACTAATTACTTCCATTGACAGAGTGCTACAAGACCTATCTGTTATAAAGCCATGCTGTACTGTATGCTGTAGAGTTCTCTAGTTGAAGTGTTTAGTATATGTTTCTTTATTTATTATGTGACTTATGTTATATTTATTTTGTAGGTGCTTGGGTCACAATAGATGCTTAATGCTTGATGTTTGATGCTTATCTTTTCTGATGCTTGCTTGTTTAATGCTTACTATTTAATGTTTGATAGAATACACTACATACTGTCAGAAGCAGGGGCGTCCCGAGGGGGGGGGGCGTTTTGACGGGCGCGCCGCCCCTCCAACGGTTTTTATATTCGGTAAAATTTTCGCCGAAGCCGAAAATTTCGGCAGAAATTTTGCAAAATTGGCCTAAATTTAGCAAAATTCTTGAGTTCGGAAGAAAATTCGGCATAAATCAGGTAGCGATTCGGAAAAATATACGAAAATCGCAAAATTTTGCAAAATTGCCCGAAATTTAGCAAATTTCTTGATTTCTGCAGAAAATTCGGCATAAATCAGGTAGCGATTCGGTAAAATATACAAAGATCGCCCCCCCCCCAATGAAATGAGTCTCGAGACGCCCCTGGTTAGAAGTATAAGGAATACAATATAGAACTTAGAGCTTGTCCACCTACAGACTGGGATTCAACAAACTTTAAAGTTGCATGGTCACACTTCAAGCAACATGCTGAACTTATTTTCACAAGACCACTAATGGGAAATGAGGATGCAGTGAAATGTTCATATTTATTGATATTGGCTGGTGGGAAAGGCAGAGACATTTTCAATACATGAACATTAACTGCCAGTGAAACAAACAATGTTATAGCATATCTAAGGAAGTTTAGTGAACATGTTGAGCCGCTTGCAAATCCAGTATTGGCTTTTCAAAATATCAAATGGCTTGTAAACGTGATTAGTTTTGCCTGTTAATTCAATAGACATAATTTATGGTCCGTAATCGGCAACAATAAATTCTTGGTCAACCTTCTGCAAGACCATTAGGCAAGGTCTGCCTTAGTTTAGCAACATTTTTGAATTCTTAGATCATGCATGCCTAAGACTCTAGGCAGCGGGCCTCTCAGACACACCCACGAACATCGCAGGATTTTGCATAATTAGCTGAAACTTATAAATTTGGTGATTTCCACAGCATGTATCTACATAACTCAGGTAGCGCTTCGGTACAATATACAGAGATCACCAATCTCCAATGAAATGAGTCTCGAGACAACCCTGGCTAGACGTATAGACACACAATCTAGAACTTAGAGCTATGTCCACGTACAGACCTAGCGATTCAACGAACATGTTCCCCAGTTAGCATGGTCTACTAGGCTTCAAGGCATCTATGCTGAGCATGCCTTTCACAAGACCACTAACCGGACAAGTAGGATGTCCAGTAAGAGAATCGTTCATATTTATTGCCATTGGCTGGTGGCCAAGCCAGTTAAACATTTGCCTCTCAATTACATGGACATTAACTGCCAGTGAAACTTTTCTCTGTCTATAGCATTATCTCAGCCCAGTTTAGTGAACATGTTGAGCTGCTTGCAAATCCAGTATTTGTCAGATATCAATTTTGTAAACGTGACCAGAGAGACAGTAAATCAATAGAAAAATACCTTACTGCATTGCACATTACAGCAAAGGAGTGTGCATTTGAAACAATAAGCAATGAGATGATTAGAGATAGACTAGTTTTTGGAGTTAAATAGGACAAAATCCGTGAACGATTACTTAGTGGAGGATGAGGAGTACCTTTAACTCGTGCAATAGCTATATTTAGAGCTGCAGAAGCGACCCAAGCCCAGTTAATGATCATGTCTAACCAGGAACATGAAAAAGTGCATTTTAAGCAAGAGGTGGATGTTGTAGCAAGACAGGGACGAAAATGCTACAAATGTAGTGGAAGTTTTATATCTGGTCATGTCTGTTCATCAAAGGATGCAGTTGAATGGCCAAAGTGCTATATTTGTGGTGGAGTGTTCAGTAAAAGTCATCAATGCCCTGCCAAAGGGAAAAGCTGCATGAAATGCAAGAAGATAAACCACTGCTAAAATGGGCAGAAGCAGTCAACGGAATGTTTATAGTATAGAAACAGAAGAAAATATTGCTGACACACCATCACAGTATTTCATCGAAAGCATCCAGAGCAAGGTGGAAAAGTGTAAAAAGCCTGTTGCCAAACTGTGCCTTAAAAAAAGAAGGAATTAATGTGGAATTTAAAATCGACAAAGGTACAGAAGCAAACATTATACCAACTCAGATCCTTAAAAAAACGTTTCCAAGGCCAAAAGTAATACCAACTGCAGATATACTCACAAGTTATACTGGTGAGCACAAGTTATACATATGTCACTTAGATGTTCAGTACAAGGACAGAGAACCACAGTCACACGACTTCTATGTAGTTGACACAAACAACTAGCCAATACTTAGCAGACAGACCAGTGTATTGATGAATTTAATAAAGTTTATATGTAACATAGATCAGAAAACAGCAGCCAATACCACTGATGATTTCGGTAGATTGGAGGCATTGGAAAAATGTCTGGAAAATGTAAGATTCATCTGAAGCCAGCAGCAATACCATCAGTACAGAGACCAAGAAGTGTACCTATAGCACTCCAAAATAAACTACAGAATGAATTGGAACATCTGATCTGCAGTGGAGCATTTGAAAAGGTGAGTGAGCCAACAGAGTGGGTCAACTCAATTGTCATTGTGCAGAAGGCCAATGGCGACATCCACATTTGGCTAGATCCTGTGGAACTGAATAAATGGATACAAAGGCTCTATCAATACCAACATTTGACAATATTGCCAACAAATGTCATGGGGCCCAAAATCTGCTCAAGTTGGACGCTAGAAATGGGTATTGGTCAACGGTTCTTGATGATGCCTCATCACAACTTAAAACATTCAATTCAATGTTTAAAAGATTCAAATGGAGAAGATATCCATTTGTAATAGTTTCAGCTCAGGATGAATATCAACATCAAACGGAGGAGGCCTTTGAAGGAATAGGTTTGGGTCTAATAGTAGATGACATGGCAGGTGTAGGAACAGGCAAAGAAAATCATGACATGCAATTGAGAGCAGTTCTCCAGAGAGCACAAGAGAAGGGAGTCCAATGGTGTAAAACCAGAGCAATTGATGAAATACCTGAGCCAAAAAGCAAAGAAGAGCTCCAGACATTGTTTGGGATGTTTCATTATCTTTCTAAATATATACCAAATTCATCCATTCTGAACCATCCACTGTGAAAGCTTGGAAAAACAACGGAATTCGCCTGGAAGAAAGTACACAATGATGCCTGTCATAGCATTCGCAATTCCTTGTGTGAACAACTTTCATATTTTGATACAAATTGCCCAGAAGCAGAGACCACTGTTGATGCATTGCAACATGTCCTAGGAGCCCAGCTACTGGGAAAAGACGACACAGACCCAGAAGAAGAACTACAGGCAGAGCTAAACATGCATAACATTGTCAAAGGCATCCCCATAAAAGACCAGATGGTGCAAAGCATAGCAAATAGTTCAAAACATGATAAAGAGCTGAACATTATAGCCGAAACAATCAAAAACGGATGGCCAGAACACAGATAGCAATGTCCAATTCAGATTCAAGAGTATTGGAACTATAGGAATGAACTAGCAACACACCATGGCATTCTCCTAAAGGGAGGTCAAATCATAATAACTAAATGCATGCGACAAGAAATCATGACCCATCTTCACACAGCTCACCTAGGCATTGTGAAAACAAAACAACGTGCACGCTCATGCGTTTTTTGGCTGACAACAACAAAACAACGTGCACATCACTAAGTAAATCTCAAGATGTGAAATATGTCAACAGTTTAGTTCATGCCAGCAAAAAGAACCCCTCCAGAACACAGATATTCCTGAATACCCATGGAACATGTGGGTACTGAATTACTGTTCTGGGAAGGAAGGAGTTATTTGGTAACTACTGACTACTACAGCCAATACATTGAAGTTGATAAACTAGACATTACAAGCTCAGGAAGCATTATTATCACACAGTTTGTGGTAACAAACTGTAAGCAAGGAGCAACCCAGCTCAATAGTAACCAAAACTCTAAAAGACTGAATTTTGATACCAATAGATATATCAAAAGAATCAGAATTTAATGCTGATTTCAAGTATATAAGTTTCGTTAAATTTAGTCTTACTCATCAAAAGTTACGCACCTAAGAAAATTTGCCTGATTTTGAAAAAAAGTGGGAAACAACCCCTAAAAGTCATAAAACCTAAATGAAAATCACACCATCAGATTCAGCATATCAGAGAACGATACTGTAGGGGCTTCAAGCTCCTATCTGCAAAATGTGAAATTTTTTATTTTTTGCCATAATAAAGATCACGGATGCGTTTTTTTTTTTTTGTTGATTTGTTTTTTTTTTCCCAGGGGTGATCGCATTGACCCAGTGGTCCTAGAATATGGTGGGAGGGTTCATTCAAACGAAAATTAAAAGTTCTAGTGTTCTTTTTAAATGACCAAAAAATGTGGAGGGCAACTAGGCCCCCTCCCACGCTCATTTTTTCCCAAAGTCAACCAAACAAAATTTGTAGATAGCCATTTTCTTCAGCATGGTCGAAAATATAATAAATATATCTTTTATGATGACTTAATCCCCCAAAGTCCCTAGAGGGAGGGCAGAAAGTTATGAACTTTACCCAATGTTTACATATAGTATTGGTTATTGGGAAATATACAGATGTTTTCAGGAGGGATTTTTTCTGGTAGTGGGGGGGGGGTCGGGGGCTACGTGGGAGGATCTTTACATGGAGAAATTTTTCATGGGGGAAGGGAAACTGCTATGAAGGGTCACTGAATTTCTCAGCATTATTTAAAAAAAGGATCAGAAATTTAATTAAAAAAAAACAAGTGTTTAAACTGAAAGTAAGGAGCAACATTAAAACTTAAAACCAACGGAAAATATTACGTATATGATTGGGTTCACCCCCTAGTCAATACCTCGCTCTTTAAACCAAAGATTTTTTAGTACTTTCATAAGAGCTATTTATTCTAATTAACGGCCTTTGCGATTAAGGGGGCATTTTTTAAAGAATTGGAACAAAATTCGAACTTTAGCATAAAGAGCGAGGTATTGACTAGGGGGCGAACTCCCTAATATACATATTAAAAACATATGAATATAGAAGTTTGTTACGTAAGTTAAATCGTAAGTTACATATATTTATTACTAATAGAAACGTTTGTAAATAAAATTCAACAACTTCCAAGAAATCCATTTAACCAAATAAAAGTAAAATTAATATGCAAATTTTGTTTAAATTATTCATGTACGGTGAGCCAAAATCCAAACCGGTATTAATTCAAAAACGTTCAAAAATTAAATTTAAAAATAACAAGTTTGTTTTTAACTGAAAGTAAGGAGCAACATTAAAATTTAAAACGAACAGAAATTATTCCTTATATGAAAGGGGCTGTCCCCTGCTCAACGCCTCACTCTTTACACTAAAGTTTGACTGTCACACAACTTTATTTTTTTATGACAATAAAAACCTTTAGCGTAAAGAGCGAGGCGTTGAGGAGGGAACAGCCTCTTTCATATATGGAATAATTTCTGTTCATTTTAAGTTTTAATGTTGCTCCCTACTTTCAGTTTTAAAAAATATTGTTTTTTTATATAATTAAGCTGAAGATCGAATTTGCACAACACAGGATTCCAAGAATACTTACATCTGACAACAGCCCCAGTTTGTAGCAGACAAATTTAGAAGATTTATAGAATAATGGAGAATCACACACCTCATATCCAGCCCCAAATACCTTCAGAGTAATGGCCTCAGTGAAAAGGCAGTCCAAACAGTCAAGAGGCTCATGTCTAAAGCATTTGCTGACAAATAAGATCCATACCTTGCTCTACTAAAATATCATAGCACTCCCATAGACGACTTAGCATCCCCTGCACAACTACTGATGAGCAGACAGCTAAGATTGGTAATGCCCTCAATTAGCCTTAAACCCAAAGCTGTGTCTATACAGGAGTTCAAGGCAGCCAGACAAAAGCAGCAAGATGGTAAGAAAGAGCCTTATGACAGGGGTACACACCCAATCAAGCCATTAACACCAGGTCAACCAGTATAGCTCAATAAAAATGGACAATCACATAAAAGATGGATCAAGGCCACAGTAGCCCATATATATAATAAGTCAAGCAACCATTCAGCGACTGTAGGGACAAAAGATAGAGTGGAAATAGGAAGTTTATAAGCCCCAGATACAGTACCAAGGAGTGCACCTACCAGTCGAACTACATGCCATTATTGACAAACGTGGAGGTGCCAAAGATACTTGAACCTTCCAAAGAGTTGCCAGAAAAGGCCAGCTCATCCAGCAACACTAATCAAAACTGTAGCCTGCTGGAAGAATCTTTCAAGACACCAAGAGCAAATCAACAACCAACTGATCAGTAAATTCAGAACACAACATCATGTTCCAAAGCCAAAACTATAGTGCTTCCACCACATACATATGTGAAGACAACTAGATCAGGGAGGATCTTAAAGGTACTGGTTAGGTTAAATCTATAGCTTGGACCATCCCTTAAGATTATTCTAAGGACAATAAGGTCAAAAGAAAGAAGATGTAGAGTTCTCTAGTTAAAGTGTTTAATATATGTTTCTTTATTTATTATGTTGCTTAGCCTATATTACATTTATTTTGTAGGTGCTTGGGTCACAATAGATGCTTAATGCTTGGAGTTTGATGCTTATATTTTCTTATGCTTGCTTGTTTAATGCTTACCACTTAATGTTTGATAGAATATTCTACATATGCCACAGTTTTTTTTTTTTTTTTTTTTTTTTTAATAATTTTATATTTAATAAAGAATTACTCTTTTCATAATCCTGTAAAAAATTTAAGGCATGAAATAGGGCAAGAATTTTGGAAATCTGACTTTAATCATTCCTGACATATTGGATTTATGACTGTTTTTTTTTTTTTCTATGTAGCAGGACAATTTCCAGAATCTAAACAGACTAAAAAGAAAGACAAGAGGAGTGACAAGATAAGGAGCCAATTCACATATAAAAACATCTGAAACATTATCAATATCACCATCTGAAACACCATCAGGGTTCACCTTTTTTTTCTTACTATTGGGAGAAATGGAAAAATTCATCTGTAAGACTTTTTTCATGTTATTTCATAGTAAAATGATGTAAGGAAAAGTCATCTGTGTGATTTTTCTAGCTTCAGTATATTAAAATAAAGAGAAAAATTATCTTTTGCTTGATTTGGTAAAATTCTATGGGGTGCACTTACATATCTAAAGCATTAGTTGAGGAAGGTGAATGAAATTTTCAGGAAAGAATCCAGAGTCTCAATGATTCCCTAGGAAGATATGTTAAAGTATATATCCCTACCCCTTCTTCCCCCAGAGAGCATTGGTCTTGACCTTATACTGATTTTAAGTTTAACTTTATAATCTACTGCTTTCATGTTAAGAGTAACTGAAAATTTTCTATTGTTGAAATGTAAAAAAAATCTTTTCAAATTGCCAAATGAAGGTAACCAATCTTTTGCACCCAGTTGACTAATTTAGGCCCTTGTATGTACATCAGTTTGGCTTAGCCAACTGGTGGGCTAATCTAAACATTTTACAGATACACAATCAGTTATATTAGCTACCTAGTTGACAATGAAAGTTTCCCCATATATAATGTTTAACTATGGAACTTTTTTGAATATAAACTAGCCTATGTGGTGGATATCCATTTGGGAGATACTACTGCTAATAACAATAATAACTTACTGCACCACCTAGTTGCCTGAGACCAACAGAGCTATGAATAGTCCTCTATCGTAATCTATTTACAGCTCTTTACACCCTTCCAATAAGTTTTCATTTCCCTTAAATCTTTCTTTTTGACCTCCTTCCGCCCAATTTGGGGACAACCTACTTTTCATTTGGCCTTAGATGGCTGGCAGAAAAGGATGATCTCTTGCAATCTGTCATATTTCATCTATAGCCTAGAACAAGTACAAGCCATCTTAACCTTTCTCTCATTATAGCCCTACACAGTGGGAAATAATCAGTAGTGGTTTTAGATCTCATAATCTAGAGGGGGAGGGGGGGGGGCAAGGTGTACCATATTAGTTTAAAAATATAAAATAAAAGGAACTTAACGTCAGATGTCAGAAAAACTAGAGGGGGTAGCTTCCCCCCCCCACCCAGGCCTAGAACCACCACTGGAAATTAACCTTTTTGTACAGCTTACTGTTTGAAATACAGTCTTTTAGATGGAAACCTGAAACAAACTGTAGACAATTCCTCTGGGAAAACATCTAAAACAAATCCTCCTCTGTCTTTTAGACCACCCACATTTTGTAGCCATACTTAACCACTGTAGCTTCTAATATTCTCATTTGGTTTGCAGACTTATCTTTAAAACCATACTGTTCTTCTCTTAAAACTTTGGTAAAATTCAAGACATGCTACTTTTTGCTATCTTGTAAAGTGGCTGGGATGGATCTACTGACTAAAGTGTGACCTGGGAAGGTATTTTGAAGTACCTACCTTCACCCCTTCTCCTTCCAAAGGGCAATGACCTTTAAAAATCCTTGTTTTATAAAAAATAAAACCTTGCAAAATAGATCTTCTGCTGAACTGAAGTATAAAAAAAAGTGTTTTTAACTTCACAACTTTGCTCAGTGCAAATTTATGAGGTTTCAAAGATCTGCAAACACACATCCTAAATTAGGAAAAATCCATTGATATGGCTTAAAATTCTAATTAAATAAGCAGGAATTGCATTTTTAAAAAACCAAAACCAGAGAAAAAGAAACTGAAAATTAAGAATTAATAATGTTTTGTCACAATTTCAATAGGTATAGACTTGTTGGTAAACATTGAGCAGTTCATATTATTGACCTACAAATAAAGTTGACATACCACTTGATGCCTTTTTTATGCTCTTTCTGAATATAATAATTGCTTTTGGCACAAATGAACTTTGGCCCTACCCTCTATATATGCCAATTCAGGGTATATATTTGCACATTACAGGGGGGGGGCATAAAATTTATTTCTGATGCAAATGAAAAATTTGGATTCAGGATGCAATTCCAACTATAGAGGTTAGTCTAAACTTTACCCCTAACCCCCTAATGTGCAAATATATAGCCTACCCTGCATTGGTATATATAGTAGTGGGAGTAAAGTTCATTTGCACCAAAAGTGATTATTATATTTGGAAAGAGCATAAAAAAAGACATTGAGCGGTATGTTCACTTTACTTGTAGGCCCTTTCTTTAAAACTCCTTGCTCATCATGGTGTCCCAGCCCCCACCTACTGTATTGCATATTTTTCTTACATTTGTCATACCACTGGTAGAATAAGCTTGCCTCATTTGGCATTACAGCCTGACTTCAGACCAGAAGGACTGCCTGAAAAAGATCCAATAATGAGCTCTTCTGGTAATGTCTAAATCTCCTGAAAACCCTTATTGCTCCCTTTTAAAACAATTTTCATATACAACTCTTTTGACATGCCATGATGAATTATGTTTTAAATTTGGTGTCAGTATCAGTGGCAGATCCAGAGGGGGGGGGGCAACGGGGTCGCATGCCCCCCCCCTAGCATAGTCTAAAGTAGTGTAATTTACTTAATTAAGATTAAGTTTGCATTAATTAAACTTGCTCCTAATGCAAGTTTACCAGATCACCCTATTTTGCCCCCCCCCCTTAAATTTTTTTTGGATCAATCTATTTTGCCCCCCCCCCCCCTAAAAAAATCCTGGATCTGCCCCTGGTCGGTATTTTGGAAAATCTACAGCTTTGTGAAATATTCCCCCTGAGTATCTCTCTTCACACCAAAGGCTCCTGCAACATGTAGCTCAACCAGGACCAAAAATTCAGCTGGTGCCAGCACAGCATATACAGTATGCAAGTAGAATTGTTCAATTGTTCATCAAGATTTTCAATTCTGCACCTACTCATCAATAATTGTATATATTTATTTTCTTTGGTTCATTATTCTTTTTATTTGTTTGACTCTGTTTTGTTTGAATCTCTGATATTTTGAATCAATGTATAATTTTGAATGACAGTGGCTATGGCTGTGATTTTCAAATGTTTTATATGTTTAGTGCCTTATTATGACAAGAACTGTTGCTGGTCAGCATGACTGTGTAAGGCATTTGAAAATAAAATTGTTTTATTATTATTATTATAATATGAACAGCTCAATACCAACTTGTGAAGTAAGCAAATTTCTAAGACATAGTTAGTTAGTTGTATAGTTGCTTTACTGAAGAATATTTTTGTTCTGTGTTTTGTAGTGTTGCTATTGAGTTGTCATTTCTTGTATTTGTAATGTGACATGCATATGGCTTTCTCATGTTTTGAATAAAATAAAATAAATAAATAGAAATCAGAAGAAGGTTAAAGTAGTAGCTTTGTAATTCTTCCTGGAGCATGTTTTTGGCTCTGGATGCATTAGGCTACAGAAAGTTCAAATTTTCTAACCTAGCTGCTTTCCAACAGAGCAAAAAGTAGCTTGTCTAGAATTCTATCAAATTAGGTAAATGCCAAATCCTCTCTAATTCATAGCCAAATTACCTAGGCTACTGAAGATTGTGAATATGGGTTAGGAAAAAGAAAAGAGTAAAATTCTACTTTAGTTACTTTTGGCTTCTTGGAAAAGGGGTTAGGTTAGGAAAATGAAACTTTCAGTGATGGGTCTACAGGCTAAGGTTTGTCCTGGGAAGGTATTGAAGTACCTACCTCCATTCCTTCTCCCTCTAGAGGGTCCTGAAATTTGCCTACATGATAGGTCTATCCCTATTGAAATTTTGGTAAATTTTTGCAGTTTGTATTATTGACTTACAAATAAAGTAAACATACCACTTGATGCCTTTTTTCATGCTCTTTCCAAATATAATAATCATTTTGTTGGATATGAATTTTACCCCCACACCTATAGGCTATATACCAATTCAGGGTATATATTTGCACTTTAGGGGGGGGGGGGGTAAACTTACCTCTCATTTAGGCTACATAAGAAATAAAATTTACACCCCCCTAATGTGCAAATATATACTCTGAATTGGTAGGCTATATAGCCTAAGGGTGGGGGTAAAATTCATTTCTGACAAAAATGATTATTATATTTGGAAAAGGCATAAAAGGCATCAAGTGGAATGTTTAATTTATTCATAAGTCAATAGGCTAATATGAACTGCAAAAAATTACCAAAACAAAACAACATTTTACTTTAATTTTCAGTTATCAGATTCTTTTTCTCTAGCTTTAGTTCTGATAATGCAATGCCTGTTATCAGAGTAGAATTTTAAACCATTTCAATGGGTTTTTTTTCTAAATTTAGGAAATGGATTTGCATATCTTTAAAACCTTATAAGTTGGGATTGAGCAAAATTGTGAAGCTGAAAACAATTTTTGGTAAAATTCTACTTTTGTTACTTTTGACTATCTTGGAAAGGGGTTGGGTTAGGAAAATGAAACTTTCAGGGATGGATCTACATGCTAAGGTATGTCCCGGGAAGGTAATTTGAAGTACTTACCTCCACTCCTCCCCCCCCCCTCTATATAATTGTCAGTTACTGCACATTACTAGTTGTTTTTACTCATATTTTATCCTGTATTACTATAATAATTATAAATCAATGCTTAACTTACACAACTTCAGCTTTTAACCTTGCTCATTAAAATATATTGCAAAATCCTATTTAAATCCTAAACCATTTAATTTCCTATCCTTTCTGACTATTGTTATGGTATAATAAAACCAGGTTTGTTGTGATGTCACAACTTTGCTTATCAGAAACGCTTACCCTTGAGGGTAGCAGGCACATGCCAAACACCTGTGTGTTGATAAGACCTTTTTAACTGTATTAATTAGGGAAAGGATTTGACAAGAGACCAGTAAAAATAACCTAATCCTTTTTAGAGGACAAATTATGTCATGGGAAGATGTTTTTGAAATCCCTCTTCCACCCAAACTCAAAATTTTCTAAAATTCTACTTTAGAAGCTTTTAAAGTATTCTAAAGCACTAAAAGATAGAGTGCTAAAAACATCAGAATCAACTTCAGAGGAGACGTTATATCACGGGAAGAGATTTTAAAATCTCCCTTCCCCCCAAACTCAAAATTTTCCAAAATTCTACTTTAGAAGCTTTTAAAATATTTCTAAAGCACTAATAGATAGAGTGCTAAACACATCAGAATCGACTTCAGGGGACACGTTATATCACGGGAAGAGGTTATTGAAATCCCCCTTCCCCCCAAACTCAAAATTTTCCAAAATTCTACTTCAGAAGCTTTTTAAATATTTCTAAAGCACTAATAGATAGAGTGATAAAAACATTAAAATCGACTTCAGAGGACACGTTATATCATGGGAAGAGGTTTTTTAAACCCCCCGTCCCCCCAAACTCAAAATTGTCCAAAATTCTACTTTTGAAGCTTTTTAAATATTTCAAAAACTCTAATAGATAGAGCGCTACAAATATCAGAATTGACTTTAGAGGACAAATTATGTTATGGGAAGATGTTTTTGAAATCCCCCCTCACCCCAAACTCAACATTTTCCAAAATTCTACTTCAGAAGCTTTTTTAAATATTTCTAAAGCACTAAGACATAGAACGCTACAAACAGCAGAATCGACTTTAGAGGACAATTTGTGTCATGGGATGATGTTTTTGAAATCCCCCTTCCCCTGAAACTCAAAATTTTCCAAAATTCTACTTTAGAAGCTTTTTTAAATATTTCTAAAGCACTAATAGATAGAGCACTACAAATATCAGAAGTAACTTTAGAGGACAATTTATTTTACAGGAAGATTCTTTTGGACTCCACCGTCCCCCCAAACTAAAAATTCTCCAAAATTTTACTTTAGAAGCTTTTTAAATAAAAACATCCCATGACATAACTTGTCCTCTTAAGCTCATTCTGATGTATTTAGTACTCAATTTCTTACCTAGACCCCAGCACCATGCCGGCACATCAACCAAATGCTGCCAACGAGAGGCTTGGTTAACTGCCACTGAAGTGTCACAACGTTGCTGGCATTCCGCTGGAAGAGGCAGCGGTGTTTGGTTGACTTTGAATTAATTTTGCGGCAATTCTTTATTGCATCAACCGCAAAGTTAAAGCTTTTTTTTCTTGTGAGGTTTAAGTATCTTGATTTTCCTGATTAGAAATCAAACAAGGCTTGCACTATTCCCAAATTTATAGGAAATTTCCCAGAAATCTTTGTGCCCCCCAAAATACAATTTGATTCCCCAAATCCCTAAAACTTATCCAATCATGTTGCCACCTCTAGTGATTTATCTCTAGTGATTATTCCTGCCAAATATTACTTTGTATACCATAATTCTTCACTACTCTCTTGTTCGTTAAT
The DNA here is from genome assembly GCF_049724085.1 of Artemia sp. Qi Xiang Cuo. Lineage (NCBI taxonomy): Eukaryota > Metazoa > Arthropoda > Branchiopoda > Anostraca > Artemiidae > Artemia > Artemia sp. Qi Xiang Cuo. Next base: position 37,957,958 of record NC_142794.1, read on the forward strand.
TTTCGTCTCTTCTGTTACTTTGCATATAAACCAGACAGATACAATTGCAATGTACACGGTTCTTCATATGCTGACAAAAGTATCGTCTTTATGAGATTAAGTAATAAAAACAAGTTTTTTTTTAACTGAAAGTAAGGAGCGACATTAAAACTTAAAACAAACAGCAATTATACTGTACATGAAAGGGACTGTCTCATCCTTCACGCCTTGGTCTTTACATTACTTTAGTGTAAAGAGCTAGGGGTTGAGGAGGGGACAGCCCCTATCATATACGGAATAATTGAAAGTAAGTAAGAACTGAAACTGAAAGTAACGAGCGACGTTAAAACTTAAAATGAACAATAATTATTCTGTATATGAAAGGGGCTGTCCCCTCCTCAACCATTAGCTCTTTACGCTAAAGTAACGTAAAGAACAAGGTGTGGAGGAGGGGACAGTCCCTTTCATATGCAGAATAATTGATGTTTGATTTAAGTTTTAATGTCGCTCCTTACTTTTAGTTAAAAAAAACTTGTTTTTATTACTTAATCTCATAAAGATGATACTTTTTTCAATATATGAAGAACCATGTATATTGAAATTATATCTGCTTTAGAAATATTTAAAAAGCTTCTAAAATAAAATTTTGAGTTAGTGGGGAAGGGGGATTTTAAAAACCTCTTTCCGTGATATAACGTGTCCTCTGAAGTCGATTCTGAAATTTGTAGCGCTCTATTAGTGCTTTAGAAATATTTAAAAAAGCTTCTAAAGAAAAATTTTGGAAATTTTTGAGTTTGGGGGGAAGGGGGATTTAAAAACCTCTTCCTGTGATATAACGTGTCCTCTGAAGTTCATTCTGATGTTTTTAGCACTCTATCTATTAGTGCTTTAGAAATATTTAAAAAGATTCTAAAGTAGAATTTTGGAAAATTTTGAGTTTGGGGGGAAGGGGGATTTCAAAAACATCTTCCCATGACACAAATTGTCCTCTAAAGTTGATTCTGCTGTTTGCAGCATTCTATGTCTTAGTGCTTTAGAAATATTTAAAAAAGCCTGTTAATTAAATTTCCGGAAATTTTAAGTATGGGGTGAAGGGGGATTACAAAAACATCTTCTTTTGATACAAATTGCCATCTAAATTCGATTCTGATTTTTATAGTGCTCTATCTAACAGTGTTTTGGGAATATTTGAAATTTTTATAATGTATAATTTTGGAAAATTTTGAGTTTGGGGGGGAAGGGGGATTTCAATAACCTCTTCCCATGATATAATGTGTCCTCTGAAGTCAATTCTGATGTTTTTAGCACTCTTATCTATTAGTGCTTTAGAAATATTTTAAAAGCTTCTAAAGTAGAATTTTAGAAAATTTTGAGTTTGGGTGGAAGAGGGATTTCAAAACATCTTCCCATGACATAATTTGTCCTCTAAAAAAGGATTAGGTTATTTTTACTGGTCTCTCTTGTCAAATCCTTTCCCTAATTAATACAGTTTAAATGGTCTTGTCAACACAGAAGTGTTTGGCATGTGCCTGCTACCCTCAAGGGTAAGGGTTTCTGATAAGCAAAGTTGTGAAATCACAACAAACTTGGTTTTATTATACCATAACAATAGTCAGCAAAGATAGGAAATTAATTGGTTTAGGATTTAAATGGGATTTTGGAATATATTTTAAAGAACAAGGTTAAAAGCTGAAGTTGTGTAAGGTAAGCAGTGATTTATAATTATTATAGTAATATAGGATGAAATATGAGTTAAAACAACTAGTAATGTGCAGTAATTTACCATTATATAGAGGGGGGAGGAGTGGAGGTAAGTACTTCAAAGTACCTTCTCGGGACATACCTTAGCATGTACATCCATCCCTGAAAGTTTCATTTTCCTAACCCAACCCCTTTCCAAGATAGCCAAAAGTAACTAAAGTAGAATTTTACCTAATTTTGTTGTACTTCATTTAAGCAGAAGATCTATTTTGCTAGGTTTCATTTTTCATTTTTATAACCCATGGATTTTTAAAGGTCCTCAAAGGTCAGAACCCTCTAGAGGGGGAATGAGTAGAGGGGGGTACTTCAAAATACCTCTACATGACATGCTTTACCCTGTAGACCCATTCTTGGAAGTTTCATTTTGCTAACCTAACTATTTTCCAAACTAGCAAAAAGTAGCTAAAATAGAATTTTACTTCTAATTCATCTCTAGCTTTGTAACCATGATCCAGAACATACTCTCAAATAAATTAACTCACTTTAAATTTCCTAGATCTATTTCATCCAGATCATTTAGTAATAAGTTTCCTAAATCAACTTCTGGTTGTAAATGCTTGGAGACATGAATGCTCTGTAAAAGTTCTTCCTTTTCAGACAGTTTCTGCAGCACTTCAGATACGATTACGTCTGTCATCTCGTGTTAAATGTGAAAGTAATAATACTTGGGATAAGAGTCCAGTGTCTGTAATGTAAACAGAAATTCAGCTTTGGATTCGCAAAAGGCTGACTTAAAAGAAGCACATGTTTTTCTTATTTTGAAATTGTAACTATCATTTAGTGTTCTTAAGTGACATGATTTAAAATTAATCAAAATATTGTGCAAAAAGTTAATATCTTAAAGTTATAACACTCTGAGTTTTTTTTCAACTTTACATAGTAAATACTAAAATTTATCAAATAATTTGTTACAAGTGAGCTTTCAATGGCAACTTAAAACGCTACCTATAACATTACACATTCCTAGCTCTCACTTCGCGCTATATTTAAAGTGCCAGGACGGGAAAAAAATGTTTGATTCCGACAAGGGGAAACTAGCACAACCAGACTCATCTTGAAAAAATAAAAAAAATGAAAATTCAACTTCCAATAAAAAGAACTCTATGTATTGTTTGCAGTTTTAAGCAGGCCACCAGGTGTAGCAATAGGGATTTATGGCATTTGTAGCAATAGAAAAATTGTTTGGTTTATACTAAATGCGGTACTAAATACTGACTGCGAAAAAGGCGATATTATGCCCAAGGGTCATGAACTTACACCTTGTAATTTCTCCGACAGCGCCGCTTATAGCGCTAAAGATTGTGTCAACTAGGCTAGCCCCGCTCTCAATTAATGGGAGAAAATTGAATATGTAGACATATAAATGTGGCCTCTTTTTTCTCGAGCTATCTGGAGATCAGATTCCTTTGGGAGCTTTTACCTTGGAGACATACGAACTAATTACCTATTATTAGACTAGGTTCAGACATATAAAATGAAATAAACACAGATAAAAAAGCCAATAGATTTATTGAACTTACATACTTAGGTGCACAGCAATAGGTCACTTCAAATGACAATAACGGTGACAACGATGGAAGAATAAGAATTTTGTCTGAATGATCTCGACTCTGATCTACTAATCCTTTTTTAAAAAGCACTTTTACCCCACTACCAAACGCAGTTCTTTCGTCCTGCGCTGTAAGGACTGGCTTGCCATTGGCTCGCGTGGCCCAAGGACGCGAACCCTCGTCCAATAATAAGTCTTAAATATTTTTGATGATTTAGGCGTTCACACGGTTCTTATCGTTTAAACTTCCTTAGAAATATTGTGCGTAGCATTTTTCTTATTGCTCACTGTCTTAGCAAAATCCAAAGACTGCAGTTTCTTTTCTTTGCTGATTAAGGACTTTTTATTTTTGAAACTAGATTTAGCTTAATTATAGGAGTCAGAATTATCTTTAGAAAGAAGGACTTTATTTTGGTATTTTAAATACATCGCATTTTACTCATGGTACATATCACCCTTCCCATCAATTAATGACGCCCCGTCATTAATAACTGCTCGCCTTTGGGCTTTTAAAATGTTCGCCATTTATTAACTATTTCTTCTACATAATTATTTTATATATATGTTATGGCTTAATCAGGAGTGATAAAAATTTTCTCTATTACTTTTTTTTCTTATTCTACATCCCTATCTAAAATTCATCTACCGGACTAAGATTATTCATGGTTCTAGGCTAGCTACAATACTAAAGATTTTTTTTTTCAATTTTTACAAGGCTTTTTTTTATTTTGCTATTTATGTGACGTACTACATTCTATCTACGCTACATTAAACGGATAACATGATAACACTACACCTAATTCTACTTGAACGTCTAGCGGTACATACATAAATGATTTATAACAAGCAATATTGGGTTTACCATATTCGCTGGTAACATTAAAACACTTTCACTATTGGGATTTTTGAATTGTCAAAGTTATTAGGAAGTAACACATGTAGATTCACATCTATTCATCACCTTCGAGTCCTTAGTGTACTACACCCTTCTGTTGTAGATTATTGTCCTTCACTCTTTTTGTCTTGGCAAAAATTTTGAAGCATTTACGTTATGGTTTCTTCATGGAACAGTTCGAGCCTGACTGTCTTAACACGACAAGTTTTCTCTAATAGTCAACTGGGAAATGATGCTTCCCACTACAGGTGCTGGTGTTTTTTCTTCTCAGCATATCATTTTTAGGCTTTTTGGAGGCACATAGAGATTGTATTCTCGCGGAAAATTGTTCATTTGTGCCTTTTATAAAATTTTTAGCTCATGGCTTGTGTCAATTAGCCTTTGCGGTGATTCCTAAGTTAATCATGGAGTAATTGAAGCTTGGATTTGAAATGTGTTGTCCTCAAATTATAGTGACTTTTTTAACATATTGTCTTTAACTTCAACTTCAAACATCCTCAAATATCATTTAACTTCAAATATCGTTAAATATCGTTTATCTTGTACTGATCGATGGGGTTCTCAGAATTAAACTTCAAATTGTCTTTAATTTCAACTTCGAATATCTTCAAATGTCTCTAAATATCATTTAGGTTCGTAGGTTCGAATCCTACCGACCGCGCCATTTGTAGCAATAGGGATTTATGGCATTTGTAGCAATAGAAAAATTGTGTGGATTATACTAAATGCGGTACTAAATACTGACCGCGTCAAAGGCGATATTATGCCCAAGGGTCATGAACTTACACCTTGTAATTTCTCCGACAGCTCCGCCTATAGCGCTAAAGATTGTGTCAACTAGGCTAGCGCCGCTCTCAATTGATGGGAGAAAATTGATTATGTAGACATATAAATGTGGCCTCTTTTTTCTCGAGCTATCTCGAGATCAGATTCCTTTGGGAGCATTTACCTTGGAGACATACGAACTAATTGCCTATTATCAGACTAGATGCAGACATATAAAGTGAAATAAACACAGATAAAAAGACAATATATTTATTGAAATTACATACTTAGGTGCACAGCAATGGGTCACTCCAAATGACAATAACGGTGACAACGATGGAAGAATAAGAATTTTGTCTGAATGATCTCGACTCTGATCTACTAATCCTTTTTTAAAAAGCACTTTTACCCCACTACCAAACGCAGTTCTTTCGTCCTGCGCTGTAAGGCCTGGCTTGCCATTGGCTCGCGTGGCCCAAGGACGCGAACCCTCGTCCAATAATACGTCTTAAATTCTTTTGATGATTTAGGCGTTCACACGGTTTTTATCGTTTAAACTTCCTTAGAAATATTGTGCGTAGCATCTTTCTTATTGCTCACTGTCTTAGCGAAATCCAAAGACTGCAGTTTCTTTTCTTTGCTGATTAAGGACTTTTTATTTTTGAAACTAGATTTAGCTTAATTATAGGAGTCAGAATTATCTTTAGAAAGAAGGACTTTATTTTGGTATTTTAAATACATCGCATTTGACTCATGGTACACAGGGTGCCAAATTAAAAAAAAGGAAAAGTAGGTGAAAAATCAGTAAAAACAATCTAAAGACATATGACACCAAACCATAGCCTTGGTATATATATATATATATATATATACAGGTATGGTTTGGTGTATATATATATATATATATATATATATATATATATATATATATATATATATATATATATATATATATATATATATATATATATATATATATATATATATATATATATATATATATATATATATATATATATATATATATATATATATATATATATATATATATATATATATATATATATATATATATATATATATATATATATATATATATATGTGTGTAAATATATGTATACATATACTTAACCTACTTACAAAAATGAGACATTAGAATTAGTTAACACAAAATCATTATCCTAGTGTAAACTGGGTCGGGCAAAAATTGGAATGCGAGTGGCAGAATTGTTTGTGATTTTGTTGAATCAATATCTTATTTGTCTGTTATCATGGGGTATGGTTGTCTTCTCCGTGCTTTGACTCCCAGGCCTCAGGTATGTTCTCTTTTTATCTTGTATGTTATTTGGTTATTGTTCTCTTTTTTTTAGTTGTTGCTCATATTGTGTTTTTTTTTTTGTTTTTTTTGTATCCCCCTTGTATCCCTGGCGTTTCGAGGGGGAAAGGGACATTGTATTCCCATTTTGTATTTATTGGTGAATAAACTCTGAACTCCATTCTGAAGAAAACTGTTTAAGCGCATTCTTTTGCATTACAATTTTTGAAGAGCCCTTTAATTGAGATATGGTTAACGCCTGTTTTTCTAAATTAGGACGCTGAACAGGGTTTCCAATTCCAGTCTATGAATTCGGTTATTTAGTGAGAATACAAAATCATGTCAATTTCTCTGTATAGTGTATCTAAATTTAAATCTTTAAAAAAAGGTTGTGTTTTGAATAGCAGTTGTATTTATGATCAAAAGATATGTTTTAAGCACGGTTCCCAACTGGACACATTTTATGTCAAAAAAACTTATGCCCATTTGCTGGCTAAGAAAAAAAATGACATATAAAGGTATATTCTAGAAATATAGGGCATTAAAAGGCAAAAAAGGGACACATTTTGTAAATTCATCCCATTATATTTTGTGAATTTATTCGATCGAAAGCTTCTTTTGAGAGTTTATAATATACTATGAGTGGTCGTTTATGTGACCATCCTTCTTTATTTAAATAAATCCGCCAAAAGTAAACGGAGGGCATCCAGCCCCCTCCCAAAGCCTATTCAATCGAAATCTTGGGATAACCATTATATTCCACATAGTTGAAAAGAGTAGCATCTCCTTTCAGCCGTTTAGTACTTATGACAGATATAAAATTACACAATAAAGATAGCTAAGCATAAAATACCCAGTGTAATGAATTCAAAACAAAAGGCCTTTTCAGCAGTTTCATAATACCTAGAGGAAAAAATGCAAATGAACAAACTGGACCATTAAATGAGACAAGATCAAGAGGAGGAGCAGTATCTTTGTTATATTTTTACGAGTCAAGCAGAAATTAGTGGGGGGGGGTCAAAGTCTGTATGCTGCAGTGAGTTATTGTTAGTAGTAGCTGGAGATGGCTGATATGATTTCTATCATCATAACTACCGCAAATACCAAGTGAAAAGGTAAAACAATTAAAATTACCTGGTTTCTTTGTTTAAATTAACTTAATATACGAATGCTGTAATTAAATTAATTCAGTAAATTGGCATGACTATGATTTTATGGAGACTTCAAAGATGCTATGTACAGAAGGAAAATTTTTTGTGTTTTCTATATTCTTCTGAAAGCAATGAAGTCGCGTACTTGTTGCACACTTTTCGTCTTCTAAAAGAAAATCCACCCTGACCTCCTCCCTGGTGCCCTTTAAAGTGCCAAAGGAAGTTCTTGACGCGTCTTGATTGTGAAATATAATTATATGTTTAATTGATCCACATATTTTTACTTTTGTTTACACTCGTATGGGCAAAACGGACAATGCTTAAAATATAATAATGCTAAATATTAAATTTTAGGCATTAGTGCTGGCTTTTTTAATTATTTTTAACATTAGTGTTAAATTAAATAATAATTGACATTAATTCTCTTCAGTACTATCGTAATGATTGAAGTTATAATACTCTTCTTCAAATATATTCTTCACTATATTAAGCGTAATTTTATTATGTAAGAACTATTTAGTCAATTTTTTGTTTATCAAAACTATTTTTCTTCTCGCAATTTGGTAGTGTTTTCAAATTTAATTTCACGAAATTCCAATTCTGGATGATGATAGTCAACTATTCCTTTCGGTGACCAAACTCGTAATAGATTCCTCCCTTGTCCCTTTAAGTTTACACATAAAATTAAATTTTCTAGATAAATTTTGAGCTTACTATGAATATTCTTTTCATGCTTAGGGTCATCTAGGGAATTATGACATAAGTTTTTCAAATAGATGGCAAGAAAATAGAAATTAATTTATCGTCTAATAATCGCCCAGATAAGAATACCTCTAGGAATATAACGGAATTGAAAAAACATGAGATTTGAAAAATAATGTCATTCATCAAAAATACCATTCCTACGACATCTCCCCTGATCTTTACAACTCAGTTAAATTCTTCCTCATATATTCTCTTAAATCTCCCAATATTTACACCGGTTCACGCCCTCAATGAAAGATCCAAAAGAACTTCTTCACTTTTGCGAAAAAATAAGAAAAGAGTAAGAAAATAATATTTAACAAAGATTAAGTAATGTAATAAACGAAATTAGCGGATAAAGGAAATGAGCAAAGAATATTAAATAGGTAAAAAAATAATCATTTCCGTCTCTCCCGCCTTTATTCCATCCATTTGGGGAGGGGGTTGTCCCTCCCCGCGTTCACTGGTTTTGTTCCTACACTATGATTTCTTTTTATTTTTACTTTAATGATATTTTACAGTCATCTTCTTCATTGTTTGATTTATTCATCTGTCTGATGCCCTCTAACAAGTTTTTACATATTGGGGTGGTTTTAAACTATAGTTGTTGTTTGTTAGGCATAATAAATTTCTCTCTCATCTTTTTGTTAGCTGACTGAAAATTTTAGCTGTTTTGCAATATAAAATGTGAATCGTGCTTACGTGTAGCAATGCCAGTCATTGCCATAAAATAAAGCTTTACCTCATCTCCAACATAAAGAAAAACTCCTTCACCATTAATTAGGACATTTCTCCGTGGTCAGGTGGACTGATTTAAAGAAGAATTGTCAACTGTGGGTTTAATACAATTTATTTTGAATCTGTCAGATTTAGAATTTTTTCCATTGAGAGGGAAGAACCCACATGGCCAATACTGGTAGCATGAATTAAAACAAAGTAAGTAATTAATAATTTTAACCCAACATTGGCCAAACACCTTCGACGCAGAAGATCTGAAATACGATTGATTGTTAAAGTCATTATATTTGGGCAAAGCCCTTGCCCAAAATGTCAGATGGCCGTGAAAATTCTTCATTTTCCGCCTATTTAAGAGTTGGTTGAACGCTAAGTAGAAAAACTTGTGTTGGTAAATGAAGAATCTTACAGATTTTAATTCGTAAATGATAAGAATAGTAGATAAGTAAAGAAAAAAAAACCGGACAAATTAATTATCTCTTGAAACTAAGGGTCTTAGCTCTAAATTATCATGGAATTCCTTACTACTTTCATTGAAAAGTCACAAAGTGTTAGTTTAAAAAAAGGAAAAAAAATTCTTTTTTTTTACTTATATATATATATATATATATATATATATATATATATATATATATATATATATATATATATATATATATATATATATATATATATATATATATATATATATATATATAACACACATAAAAAAAAAAAAAAAAACACACACACACACACACACACACACACACACACACACACACACACACACACACACACACACACACACACACACACACACACACACACACACACACACACACACACACACACACACACACACACACACACACACACACACACACACACACACACACACACACACACACACACACACACACACACACACACACACACACACACACACACACACACACATATATATATATATACATATATATATATATATATATATATATATATATATATATATATATATATATATATATATATATATATATATATATATATATATATATATATATATATATATATATATATATATATATATATATATATATATATATATATATATATATATATATATATATATATATATATATATATATATATATATATATATATATATATATATATATATATATATATATATATATATATATATATATATATATATATATATATATATATATATATATATATATATATATATATATATATATATATATATATATATATATATATATATATATATATATATATATATATATATATATATATATGTGTGTGTGTGTGTGTGTGAGTAACATATTCAAACACTTCTGTCCAGTAAATCTCACTGAAAATCCCCTATATCTTATAAACTATAGTACAAATGGTGCAATCAAACATGTCTCCCTCGTCCTTGCTAACTACGCACCCATTTAAATTGATAAATAGTACGTTGGCTTGTTGTTTTTACGTATATTTGTTAAAGAAATTGAAAAGACAACGAAATTCCCCTCCCTGGACTCTAAAGGATACTCTTCCCCCCCCCCTCAGGGCCGTGTCCATAATATTGTTTGGGAGCTAGGGGTACAAAAAGTTAAAAATTCATCGAAAATTTGTTTAAATGCAATGCATTACGTTTGAACGAGTTGGACAAAAATATCGGGGGGGGGAGGGGGCATTGGATCCGGCCTTGCCCCTTTAGTTTCCATGAATTGACACTCTTGATCAATACCGGTGGTATCAACTGGCGGAGTGACAATTCTCATTACAAATGAGCGTGTTTTCTTGGGTATTTTTGTAAAACATATTCAGAACACAAGAAAATTTTCCGCTCTGAATTATAAAAATTACTTTCCCCCCCCCCTTAATTACCGCGAATTAACGCAGTTCATCAACGCTAGTTCCGACTATTGTCAGCGAAAGGGCCAAGATCATATATCTCTGATTTAAGGCCTATCTTCTCTGATTTTGGTTTTTTTGGATGACAATTGTGACCAAGTCTTAATTGGAAAATTTTCAGTTTACCATTAAAATTTTGAAATAAATTTTGATATTATGGGAAATGTCTTATGCTTTTCAGAAAAATCCAAAGACGAACTAATGAGTTTAGTGAATGTTATTTGAGCATTGGAACCGAAATTAAACTGGCCGTAAACCTTGTTACTCGTATTCTAATAAAGTCTTTGACAATCCTTATTCAATAATCGCTTCTCGGCCTTTTATCTAAGATCAAAGTGAAGTATCTGTTCTTATCAGCTTAATACCTAATAGGGTCCCTACATGGGGCTTAGCCAGAATATTAAACCTATTTTTGGAAACCGGAGGGATGTCGGGGCTTGCTCCGCTCCCTCAATGCATTGGCCTGGTATTGCAGTATCTTTGGAATAGGCGCACCTCTATCAAGCAGAAATCAAATTCCATGCACCAAAATAAGTCCCCATGTATCTTTTATTGAAAATAGTCCGTAATTATTAACTACTGAAATTTAAATAGAACCAAGATTCGAGTAGAATTGCTGAAGCATTGCTGATTGTTTTTTGCCTCAGACGGCTTGGCTCTGTTGTGGGTTGTTAGTAGTAGTAGTGATGACTATAGCCCCCTTTGTTTTTTAACGAGAAAATATTTGCCATAACCAGTAAAACGGCCACTAAGTTCTCAGAAATTAAAGTTTTGACTATTCAGTCATGTTGATAAGAGAGTGAGAAACCCCTGATTTTCTTTTCTCAAAAAGGTAAATTTGCAATCAAACAATTAAGACGTTTGACTATGAAAATGATATAGAACATTGCTATTTTTGAAAATAATATCGAGACTTGATTCATTGATGTGAAAAAGTTGTGTACAACTGCATCTCTTTAATTAGTTATAGCTACTGAATGGCATTCAAAGCAACCGGATTTATCTCGGAAGATGTTAGTAAAAATGTTAGATTTTAATGAATATTTACTTGACTAGCAGGGTTGCCACCCTGGCCTTGGAGAATTTACTAAATCAGAGAGGAAAAATGTACTGAATCCCATCTGTTTTTACTAAATACTCAAAAAATTTTTTTGCGCACCATCAAGCATCGAATTTTACTATAGGAGGATAATAAATAGGAATTCTACAATCTTTTTTCCTCTCTTTTTTTCTCTCTTCCTCTTTTCTTTCGTTTTCATAGTACGATTGAAAATTCCGGAAACCCATAAGTTCAAAAATCCTTTTTTTTATTATTTAGATGTACTACTGGATAGGCTTCATATTCCAGATGCGGTGTATCCAAGACGTCAAACAATAGTCTCGAATCTTAGATTCTGGAAATCCTGCTGGTGAAGCCCGGCTTTAAATTTATCAATGGTTTTCAGGTTATAAAATTCAGATGTATTGAAAAATTAAAAAAAAATCAACGAAGAAAAACAGCTACAACTCTTATTCACGAAGTAATTCAGGCGATGGAGTGCTTAGAATCTGAGCGGTGTTTGAAAGTGACGGCTTTAGAAATTTGTCCCCCAGTTTCCGTTTTTAGGTTTGAAATGTAAAACCTTCAATTTTGCATTTTTAAGAGGAAATTTGTCAGTTTTTAAACACTAAATGGGATGGTCTTTAAATAAGGGATAAGCTGCTTACAAAGATTTCTGGCACATTTTAAAGAAACTAATTTTGGATTTTTTTGAACTGATTTTTTCTGGATCCTCTCTCGTTCATATTCAAGGGAATCAAAAACCAAAAAAATCCATGTCATTTCAAAACGGAAATGACGTAATCGGCTACTGGTTTAGTCGTAAAAATATGTCCATTAAAACGTGCACCTCAAATTGGACTAGGGCTGCCAAGAAAAAGAAAACTTATACAATATACAATAATTAGTTTAAAAAAAATAACATTGTATCAATAGTCTTCTGATCAGGCAAATCATACAAATTGAAAAGTAAGAAGAAAATTATGTAGTCACAATTAAAAAAATTCGCCCTTAAAAGGCTTTAATAGTCCTCGGCCTCATTTGAATTTACAGTATCCACTAGTGTCGAATTCTGACTAAAGGGATCTACTTGTTTATATTTCTTGATAGCACGAGTCAAATCGCTGGGGATCACCCAGTCATGTACTCCACTTGACGACCAGAGAACAAGTTGCTGCGTTTCCATCAGGGACGAAACACTCGAGACATTTAGCCAATTCCGGTTTTTAGTTTTAAGGACCGAAAAAATCAAGAACTGTCTCTCTGCTCCAGCACTTGAATGGGGGTAGCGGCAGAGAGTCAGAAAGAACATGGGCAAGTATGGAAAAAGCTCGTTTCCAGCAGCGTCTTTAAAAAGGGACAAAGCTAACTAACAAACGTAGCAGCTGTTATGAGAGTCTGGGAAAATTTTCTGAAAACAAATTAAGCCGGCATACCAGTCCTGATTTTAAACAGTTTTGCCTTTCAAACCAAGTATCAAGAAGGAGCCAAGAGAAAAGTAGAGATTTTTAAGCACTAGGGTTGACGCGAAATCGTAAAAATGAGAGCAATCGTAGCCATAATATCTAACGTAGTCAAAATCAGATTTTGTAGTGAATGGACCCTAATTTTTTTCCCCGAATTCATGGAAAATAACAAAAGTTCTTTTATTATAAATCATGACTTTTTACTAGATTTCGGGAAATTTACTAGATCCTCTAAATTTACTAGATTTTTTTAATGGATCTAGTAAAATCTTACTGACGGTGGCAACCCTGCCTTCATGACAGGATTTTTCAAAGCGTTGTATATTTTGAGTGCCTTCTTCTTGCTTGCCTTATCTAAAGCGCCCTCGTCTAAGGCGTGACTACTGTAAAACAATAACAAAGCATTCCAGGTTTCTAATGGCAGTCTGATGACTGCCTAAAAGCTGATCCATCTCGTTGAAACCACCGATAGCAACTGTTTCGCTTCAATTTTAGCAAACTTATGATGGTCACGAAATTCTCCAGTCCTCTTGGGACTATGGGTAATGTAGTGTATTGTATCATGCACACAAGACTCTAACCAGTCCGGCAAGGTTTTATATGCTGCTGAAGCACAGAGCGCCAACGAGTGACTTGTGCAGCCGACAGTGAAAAGAGACGACACTTCAGTTTTAAAAAGGGTACCAAGCCCACGATGGGCACCTATGTTGACTGAGGCATTGTCATAGCCAATACCAAGAAAGTGATTCATCACAATACCATGGTCTTTTAAATGCTTGCCATTAAGTTCTTTCTGTCCCTTGGACGATGCATCTTTCGCTTCAAGTAAACCAAGAAATGCTTTTTAACGTCATCGCTACTATTCTTGTAGCGCACCATTATACACATACACTTTGCCATGTATCTATCTATCGTTTCATCAACAATGACTGAAAAAGGACTATTTTTCAGTTCCACGTCTAATTTCTCAAGTCCATAGGGCCCAATGACCGCTTTTATGATTTCACTTGCCTTTGTACGCTTTACTTTTACTCCATTGGTGATTTTCGAGTCGGGAAAAATTTCCCTTACTAAGGGTGTCAATGTATCAGCTTTTCTGAAAGGGATGCCTTCAGAGGCTATCCACGCCGCCATTTTCGCTTCATCTATCGCAATCCTGCGAGCTATCCTCATCTTGTTTCTAAATTCTTCGTTGGATTCCAGAACTTCCTCAGTCTTAACCTGGCCCCTTTTTAGGCCGATTTCTTCAAAATCGACGAGCGACTAGGAATTTTCTCTAGAAGAAAATCGGCTGATTCCTTGTAAAAAACGGCCGTTTTTATCGCTGAATGGTTAATTATCGACAAATAATCAGTCCGTCTAAACCACAGTTTATATAATTAGGCAATAAGTTTACCGCAGATGATTTCTGGCTCTTCATTCTCGGTGCGAACAAAAAGCTCCTCCCACTTATTTCTGCACTTATGGGTTAGTGAAAACCCATATGCGTCAATCAATGAGACTAGGTTACAAAGTGCATTATTCGTAATTTCGAAAGCAGAAAAAAGCTAGGTGAGCCTGCCATGTGTTTTGAAAATTTTCCATCTCACATGTATGAAATATTTCATATACGAATTATGACCTAATACGTCATTTATATACTGCAGACTCAACTTATTAGCCCATGCAAGATTTTATAAAAAAGGGGGCGAGGGTTTGATGAAATTTGTGAAAATGAGGAATTTTTTTCTTCCAATAACTGGTGGAATGGGTGTGATGGTTTCAGGGGCGGATCCGGGATTTTTAGGGGGGGGGTGCAAAATAGGTTGATCCGATAAACTTACGTTAGGAGCAAGCTTAATTAATGCAAACTTGCGTTAATTAGGTAAATTACACTACTTCAGACTACTTTAGGGGGGGCACCCCTCGCCTCCCCCTCCCCCCATCTGGATCCGCTACTGGATGGTTTATCATTTTTTATCCCCGTCGTGATATTTATTTTCTACGATATTTATTTTCTAGATAAGACTAGTTTCGTTTTCAATCAATGTTTTCGTATAAAATCGGCAGACCTTTCCTGAACTTTAAACAATAAACACCTTTCTTTGAAAGTCTTGGCACTTTGTGAATTTAGATAGCGGTAAGGGTTCCTGATTGAGACCAATTTTAGGAAATGGGATCTAATTATTGGTTGCTGTGGTAAAAGTTGCCACAGTACTACAGACAATTAAATCAAACCAATATCAATAAACATATGGGAAAAGTGGAAGTGACTATATTTAATTTAGCTGCAAGTATACATTCATCCCCACCACGTAATTTCCCTTTGAGAAAAAATTGATAAAACTTTTAAAACTGAAATATCAATGCGAAGCACCAAATATCACAATCAAATGTCATCGCTTTATGGCATTTTTCAAATAAAACTTATTTTTAACTTGATTATCGTTGTAAATTCATTTATCCATACTTTATAGATAAAGTATTTAAAGTTTGAACAATTCATAGTAAGTGATAAATATCCAAGCCAGAGTTGGATGTAATTTCATGTGCTAATGGACGATATGGGAGTGTAATAGTATCTTCTAACGGAATTATTTTTGGCATAGACCAGTGAAGTCAAATTCTCAAGCCCGATATGTTCTCAAAATAGGTTCAGTTTGATCCCCATTGTAATGGTCTTGAGTTCAACCAATCCTTTTCTTTTTATTTTTCTTTTTCTACATAGACGTATACGATTGTTACTATGTAGATGAAACCTTGTAAAGAGCGAACCTCGGCCCATAGTTACCAAAAGTTGAATAACATGCATTAGAAAAAAATTTGGTGCAAAAAATACTCAAATTACACTGATTCAGGAATGGTGACCGTTTGTTCAGATTTAACATAACATCTTCTTTGTCGTGAAAACAATCTTGCAAAATTTCACAAAGAGCCTGAAACCCCTCGAAAATAGCGTCGGATCGAAGTAAAAAGTACACCATTGCATTTGACATAGCCAAAACTGTACACCGGAGGTGTACGGTCCCCCATTTCAAAAACTAAAGAAAAACCTATTCTAGCCATTCTACTTTTTTTCTTTTTCTTTCGCAGAGACCTAGCCTATTACTGGATGACTCATTTGAAAGCTAATGCTTCTAATGGCAGCTAAAAGCTAATACCCCTAATTCTGCTGCCTAACGGGAGAGGGATAGAATCTGGATTGAATGCATAAGTAAAGATTAATTAACATGAATTATTATACAGTAGAGTATTTTCTAGAACACTGAAGATCCTACTGGAGTATTTCCTATTGTTTTCTAATAATCATTTAACCTCCTATTCACTACTATATTTACCAATCTTCAAACCAAACGTTGAGTTGACATCATTTTTGGTGACTAATTAGCACATTTATTGTTGTTGTTTGTTCAGCACATATGGATGATCTACCCTTCCCACACCTGGCTTAACTGCTGCTGTGTCACTTAATCCACTTAAAGATTAGTGAGAATTGCCACATAAAAACAAAATACTTTTCAGACTGTCAGAGATGACTACCTCGAAGAAGTCTCAGCGCCAGCGTCCTATTAGCAACATCTTTTTTTCACTTCTCACTGTTTCTTGGTTTGCACACTTAGCCACTTCTCATTGTTTCTTACTTTACCACTTAGCTAGACTATAAACACAAAATATAAATATATACCTATCCAGCACGTTTCAACTTTCAATTCAATCCACAATGTTGAGTTGACATCACTTTTTGGGACTAATCAGCATGTTTCCATTTAATTCAAAGTGGTAGTTTCAGATGGCTGTCATTTATGATTAAGCGATGAAGCTTTAGATTTATGATTATTAGATATCGTCTCAAAATCATAAAAATAATCCTAAAATGTGAGCTCTACAAAATTCAACTTTTAGCAGAAAATTAGGTCATATTAGGAGCCTGTAGCACAAAAACCTGTGACTTTCTACCTTTCGGTGGCAAAAACCTGTGAACCCTTTGACCGTAAGAAAAACCTGGGAAGTTTCACAGGAAACCTGTGACTGTGGCAACACAGAGCCCGATGGCCTTTAGTATAGGAAACGCTATAGCGTTGCGGAATTTCGTTGTCTTTTCAATTGCTTCAACAAAAATACTCTATTTTTAACTATTTTTTGAACTTTAATGACATGGTACTAAAACTACATTCACAGAAAGAAACATAAATATTCAGTAATCAGGTTCAAAAATTATTTTAATGTAACTGAGTGGTCGATCTATTGCTGTAGTCAAAGGCCTCTCCTTTTTAAATGTTCCAAGAAGTTTAGCGGTAGTGAAGGAATTTTTAGTTTGAAATGTTGCAAGCGCAATTGACTTGATGAAATGTGTGGGGATCAAGGGCATATCAATTTTTAAGCCTAGCCTTTGGACTTAATCTAAATTTCAGGAATTTGATTCGATTCCTATTTCAATTCAAAAATCAGTATTTGATAATTACAGAGTATTTTCCAAAACAAAATGCATCAGGAATCTATAGAGTATATGCTCAACTCTCTCATATCCTTGGGATTTTAGGCACAGCTCTTCCATAATATTTCAAACGTGTAAGTTTATCAAGAAATTAATTTTTCCAAAGAGCCCAATGATCAATTTTAAATGTTCTATTATTGTCTTAACAACATCAAATTGTATGGTTTTTTCTTTCAACGTATGTGACATATAAAATGGTCCCAAAGGACAAAACTTTCAAGTGTGTGGACAAGGGTCCATGAAAACGCAGTCCCCCACTACGTGATATATAAAAGGGGGGTTCCGGTGATTTCCCCACGAGAAAATTCCCCTCCCCCTACCTCGAAGATTTCCCCCCGATAATTTTCCCCCGGATATTTCTCCCCGTAAGAGATTTCCCCTAGAAATTTCCCCCCGTAGGAGATCCCCCCCCTGGAAATTTCCCCCCGTATGAAATCCCCCCCGGTGACTTTCCCCCTAGGAGATTCCCCCCCCCTACGAGATGTCCCCCCTCTGAAAATTCTCCCCTCCCCCCTCTTGGAAATAATCGCCACCGGAGACTACCCTTGCCTCAAACTTATTTGCATCGGATGTCACCCATGGCTTGAAAATTGTTGCAAACTTCTTCTCTTTCTCGGCGGCCTAAAATATAAGAGCGAGTGGAGTACACTTTTAAATTGTCAAGTAAATAATTGGTTAACACGGTAATACATACACGGTTAAAACGCTACACTTTAAAACTAATATTTCTTGCAATAAGCCTCAGGTACTCCAGCGTCCCGACGTTCCCGTAGTTTCCCATCTGTTGTAGAAATCTGGCATTTAAATCCACATACTTTTTCTTAATTGGTTCACTGGATTGTCCCGCATTTGCTTGAATCACAACCGCCCTGTTAAGTGCTTGTTACCGTTTGAGTATGTCCATGAACTTCCAAAGTCTAGGGTGATGAGCCGAAACTGAAGACTGCAATCTTTTATGATAACCCTCAACATTTTTGTTTGTCCTGGGGAGTTCATCTTTCGCTCTGTCGAACATGTTCCAGACACGGGGCGGGAAGTTGCAAGGTACTCTCCTACTTCCACGCATTCTACCGATGTAATTATCTTCAAAGTAGGTGATGATCGGCCCAAACATATTGTCAGTAAGTTTTGCTACCACAGCTGTGAATGCAGAATGTACTTCTGAAATGGACACGAATGCAAGAGCAGCTAGTATTTGAACGGAGACTGCAAATTCATCGCCGTCTCTATTCACTTCAGTGGCAGCAAAGCCTTTCCTGAAGGAATTATGCACGCTCAACTCGAAATCAGACAGTACAGGTGTTGGACCTCCATTCATCAAATGAGAATTTAGTTCGGTAAGAATTTTCGTATACGTGTCGTCTGACTTGTTAGGCAGCAGTGCATAAACGCATGGAATCATCCAATTCTCGTACAGGCAGTGCACAACGTAAGGCTAGTAAAACAATTCGGGCACGGTCTTGAACGTTCCGTCGACGAACCAGTGAGAAGACGAATCGAGGAGATGAAATGATGGGTCCGTACCAAACATTAGGATTCTGTTTGAATCTCCATGACCGCTGTCGTAAATTAGCACGGACCTAGTGGAGCTAGGAGGGTCGGAATCTACTACGAGGGGAAATTTCCAGGGGGAACCTCGTACGGGGGGAAATTTCCAGGGGGAATCTCCTACGGGGGGAAATTACCAAGGGGAAAATTCATCATCGTCTCTATTCATTTCGTGGCTGGAAAGCCTTTCCTGAAGATATTCTGCACGCCCAACTCGAAGTCAGACAATACAGATTTTGGACCTCCGGGGGGGATCTTCTCGGGGGGGGGGGGAATCTCCTAGACCCATAAAATGGGGCCAAAGGTCTAAACTTTTCAGTGTGTGGACAAGGGTCCGTAAAAACGCAGTCCCTCACTACCAAAAATAACGCTGTTGAGTTATCCCCATTTGGGGTAATCACGGGAGTCAACCAATCCAAAGTGCATTGGAAAGACCTCACCCTGGAAGCGCCTCTTTCACGATCAAGGCAACTTCCTACCCAGGTAAGTATGATTAGTTCAAATCTAACATTTTAGTAATATCTTTCGACATAAATCCGGTTGCTTTGACTGCCATTCAGAAGCTCTATCTTAAATTAAAATCAAAGTAAGGAGATTTTTAGAATAAAAAAGAAATTTTGGTGTGAAGAGCGAGGCAATGAGGAGGTTTTATCCCCCTCATACATGGAACTTTGATACATGGAACATGGATGCAATTACTATTGCTTTGAGTTTTAATATTGCTCTGTACTTTAAGTGGAATTTTTTTTTTTTTTTATTAAATCACTGAAAAGGAGAACCAACTCTCGGGGGAAAATATTAACTTGCTTCTGATTTTGAATAGCCAAAAACAGCCAATAGCTTATTTTCCTTTATCCTGAGCTCGAGTAATTCCAAATCAGGTTTTTTATAATATTCATTCATGGTAATGGAAGTTTTATTTTATTTTATTCAACATTTGGAGAAAATTGCACAAATTTTCTTTAATTACAATTTTCTCACATTAAATTTTGGCAAAACCTAAAGTTAATCTGAACAAAAAAACTGATTAGAAATATCGAAATCGATTATCGAAAGTAAAAATATCAATATATCGTTTAATCAAATTTTTGCCCAAAACTATCCCTTGCCCGCTTAAAATTACCTAACAATGTAGCCAGAAGACTATATTTAAGAATAGATAGCCGTCAAGTATAACCAGTAAAATTAGAGCATAAACTTATCAAAGCACCCTACGCTATTCATTCAAACTATGCAATTCTTGAAAATACCACGAACAGATAAATGTATATATATATATATATATATATATATATATATATATATATATATATATATATATATATATATATATATATATATATATATATATATATATATATATATATATATATATATATATATATATATATATATATATATATATATATATATATATATATATATATATATTAAATATATATATAATATCCAGAACTTTCAACTACGTTGAAAAGATGGCTATCTCAAAATATTATTTTGATGTGTTTAGTCAAATCGTGGGCGTGAGAGGGGTGTTAGTTGGCCTCCAATCAGTTTCGACTAGTCTTTTAAGAAGGGCACTAGCCCTTTCAATTTCCAAATGAGTGAGCCTTTTTTGAAGTTTCTACGACAATTTTTTCTGTAAAAAACCTTAAATGACCCCAGGGCATAACTTACAACCTTTGCCAGGAGGGTTGTGGGGGGGGGGGGGGGCTGTCATCCTCAAAGACCATATTTCCAGACCTTTTAATGACGCTGAACAAAATGAATATCTAAAATTTTTGATTGTAGGTGTTTGGGGACTTTCGACTATTAAAAAGGGCACTAACCCTTTCAATTTCCAATCGAATGAGCCCTTTTTGAAATTTCTATGAAAAAGCTTTCTATAAAAACCTTATATGCCCCCAGGGTATAACTTATAACCCTTGCCCTGAGGGCTATGGGGGGTGTCATCCTTAAAGACCTAATTTTCAAAACTATCAACTATGTTAAACAAAATGGCTATCTAAAAATTTTGATTAGATGTATTTGGGGAAAATGTGGTCGTGAGAGGAGGGTTAGTTGCCCTCCAATAACTTTTGACTGTTAAAAAGGGCACTAGCCCTTTGAATTTTCAATCGAATGAGCCCTTTTTCAAATTTCTAAGACAAAACTTTCAATAAAAACCTTATATGCCCCAGGGCATAGCCTATAACCCTAGCTCTGAGGGCTCTGAGGGGGTTATCATCCTCAAGCACCTATTTTCTAGAACTCTTAACTGTGTTGAACAGAATGACCACCTAACAATTTTGATTAGATGCGTCTGGTTCAAATGTTGGAGGGAAAGGGGGGTTAATTGCCCTTAAATAATTTTCGACTCTTAATATTGGCAATAGCCATTTCAATTTCCAATCGAATGAGCCCATTTTGAAGTTTCTACGACAACGCTTTTTATGAAAACCTTATATGCCCTAGGGGCATAATTTACAACCCTTGCCCTGAGGGCTCTGGGGGGAGTGTCCTCCTCAAAAACATAATTTCTTTTAGGAAATCAACTACGCTGAACAAAATGGCTATTTCAAAATTTTTATTGGATGTGTTTGGGCAAATGGTGGGTGTGGAAGGGGTATTAGTTGCATTCCAATCACTTTCGACTGTTAAAAACGGCGCTAGCCATTCCAATTTCCAATCGAATAAAAAAGGCACTTTCGACTAATAAAAAGGCACTAGTCCTCTCAATTTCATATCGAATGAGCCCTTTTTGAAGCTTCTACGACAAAACTTTTCTATAAGAACCTTATATGCCCCAGGGGTATTACTTACGACCAATGTCCTGAGGGCTATGGGGGATGGGGTGTCATCCTCAAATTAAAAATTGGAGTTTCTAACTTATATTACTCATTTGGGCAAGCTAAACTAATTTGAACCAAAGAAAAAGAGCCGGCAGAGCTGCGATTGCAATTAATTTCTGTCACTGGCAGCTAATGAAAACGCTTCTCCTTCAGGATTCGTATGTATGTTTTCGTACATGGCAAAGTTAATAATTGCTCCATTCAAATTGGACTTTATTCAGTTTTCATGTAAATGAACAGATTTTAATTTCTCTCCCCATAGTGTTTAATGACTTTGCACTTATTAGGATAGCATTTATTTTAATGCCTAAATTTTTAAGGAAAGTGTAATTGTATACTGAAAATTACTGATATCACAGCGCGTGTAAGACTATGACAGGCGTTATAGATTAGTTTGTTGTTGTGAATCTATGTAATAACTTTTGATTCCCAAATCAATATTCTTGTTCTTTATACTGGGCTTTTGTGTTTTCAGTTAAGCACTGGTTTTCTGTAATCCTACAAATGTAGAGAAATATCACCAGTTGGTTTATTTGCACTAGTTTTATCGATATATGTTAGATAGACTGTGAAGTAATAATTTTTGTTCGTTTTGAGTTTCATCTTCGCTCTTTACTTCCCTCAAAAAAACTTTGTTTTTTCTTTAATTTAATCATTCTAATGAACAGACGTGTCAAAATAGGTATCACAATTAAGTCTGCTGTTGCCAATTATGAAAAGTAGAAGCCAAGCAAATTTTTAAACTGAAAACTAAAAAAACAGAAAAAATGAGGTCGGACCACGTTTTCCGATTAACATTTTCAGTATTACTTTAGTTTTTCAAAAATTCAAAAACTAACGGACTAAAACAAGCTTTGTAAGCAGCAGCACCTTCTAATTAGGATAAGGTTATAGGTAATCCTCGGCTTCTATAAAATTCGGGCTTAACATTTTAAACGTTTATGTCTTAAACGTCTAAACATCGGTCCAATCGTAAGGGTTTTCAAACAGTTTGTAGTCACAAAATGTAAGTAAGGAGTCAGTCGGACGGATAGTAACTGCGTCTCTAAGAAAAGGGAGAAAAATCTGTTCATCAAAAGAAAGGGCTTTTTATGCTGATTCTGAACATATAAAATCTATTAGGTTTATTGATAGCCATTAAAAGGTATGAGCCCCAACAAACTTTCAAATTTCCGAAAAAGGAGAGAAACACCCCCCAAAAAAATAAACTGAATGAAAATCGTGCCCATAGATTCAGTGTATTTGAGAAACCTGATGTGATTGCAAGCTCCTACAAAAAATAATCAATGTTAGTGCTTTTGCGGGTCCAGAAGAAAGGTCCCGGATGTGTGTTTACTTGTCGGCTGGTTAGATTTTTTTTTTTTTTTTTTTTTTTTTTTTTTTTTTTTTTTAGGGGTGGTTATATCGGATAGCCCTAAAAAATCTGGAGATTATTCATTCGAAAGAAAATTAACAGTTCTTATGCCTTTTTTGAGTGACCATAAAGATTGTGCCACGTGAAAGTGGCACATCCTTCCATTTTGTGGCACCAGAATACGATTTTGCCCCTTGGAGGACCAAGTTGTTATCGATATAAAATAGAAGGATTTTCAATCAATTTAAAAGTAAAAAAAAAAACTATCGATTGAGCTTTCCATTTTCAAAGGAAGTAATACCAGACAGTGGCTTATTCATTTCAAAAAAGTCACATAGTCTATACATGATAGATGTTTAATAATAACCTTTATCTCATTGCTTGATTTAACTAAGTTGATCCACTTGATTTTTCTGACAGATTAATTTTGAAGATATTTTCAAAAAATATACCTCTTCCCGTACCTCTTCTCTTTAAAGAGAAGAGGTACGGGTAAATCCCCCTTCGTCCCAATGGGGAAGAAAGAAGACATTGAACTATGTGTATGAACAAGGAAATCCAAAACCTTTCCCCCTTGAATTTCGGCAAAAATAAAGGCCCCTGCGTTTTTGAATACCCCCTCCCTGACGGGGCATTCAGCATCTGTATTACCACTTGTTTTATTTTTACAGCTATTCCTTTCAGCTGTATTGAATATCAATTGGTGAATTTTGTTTTAATTGGCAGGGAAACATCTTAATTCATGTTGCAATTTTTCGTTTTGGCGTCTACGTTTTCAGTATATGCGACTCATGCGTAAAAACTCTATTATCAATTTATATTAATGTAAAATATAATTTGAAAAACATTTTATAACAAATTTGAAAGTTTAATAGAGGTTTTGATAAAAAATTTCAAACTGAAAGTGTAATTAAGAATAAATAATCTGATTAAGATAAGTGAATACAGCGTACTTATAAACTCTGCTATAGACTCCAAGGAATCACTTCACTGTAAACCTTTATTATATCTAAATAATTTTTGAAGAGCTCTAAAATTGAGACCAGTTAACGCCGGTTTGACTAAATTGGGGCTCTAATAGTGGTTTCTTCATCCCTGAAAAAAGGGTATTTCCTTGAAAATTTATACGGCTTCTCGAAAAAATTTGGTTCAACGAAAATCACCCAATATTGGTGTCCTACCTAGTGGCCATCTCTAGCATACATTACGCTATATTAGTGTTGGGCGATATCTTAATCAATATTTCTGATCAATTTTTGAAAATAAAGAGTATTTTGGACATTATTTAAATTTTTAATAAAATAAGTAAACTTCCATTGCATGAATAAACATTACAAAAGCCCTGATTTGGAATGAATCAGCTGAGGATAAAGAAAAATAAACTACTGGCTTAGACAATCAGTAGCATGTCAACATTTTCCCCTGAGAATTGGTTCTGCCTTTCAGTGATTAAATAAAACAAATCGTTTTTTTCAACTGAAAGTAAGGAGCAACATTAAAACTTAATAGAATAGAAATTTTTCCGTATATAATGGGTATAACCCCTCTTCAATACCTCGCTCTTCGAGCCAAAGTTTCTTGTTACCCCCTCATATACGTAATAATTTCTGTTTGTTTTAGTTTTAATTTTTCTCCTTACTTTCAGTTGAAAAACTTGTTTATTTATTTAATTTCTGATCGTTTTTTAAATAATGCTGGGAAATCTGACGCCCCCTTCATAGAAATGTCCCTTCCCCTAAGGAAAGATCCTCCCCCGTAACCCCCTCCTCCGACTCCCCCCCCACCAGAAAAAATATATCCTGAAATGTCTGTATACTTCTTCCCATTAACCAATACTATATCTAAACAATGGGCAAAGTTCATAACTTGCGGCTCTTCCCGCAGGAACTGGGGGGGGGGGGATTAAGTAATCTTCAAATACATATTTATTAGATTTTCGACTATGCTGAACAAAATAGCTATCTCAAATTTTTTTTTTTAATAAAAATAGTGTTGTGAGAAAGTCAAACTTTAGCGTAAAGTGCGAGGCGTTGCGGAGGGGACAGCCCATTTCATATACGGAATAATTTCTGTTCGTTTTAAGTTTTAACGTCGTTCCTTACTTTCAGTTAAAAAAAAACATGTTTTTTTATTTAATTTTTGAACGTTTTTGATTAAGGCTGGTTTTGATTTTGGCTCACCTTACATGAATAATTAAAACAAAATTTGCATATTAATTTTACTTTTATTTGGTTAAATGGCTTTCTCGAAACTTGTTTAATTTTATTTACGAACGTTTTTATTAGTAATAAATATACGTAACTTACGTAACGAACTTCTATGTTAATATATTTTTAATACGTATATTAGGAGGTTCGCCCCCTAGTCAATACTTTGCTCTTTAAGCTAAAGTTCATATTTCTGTTCCAATTCTTTAAAAATGACCGATTAATCACAAAGGCCGTTAATTAGAATAAATAGCTCTTATGAAAGTACTGAGAAATCTTTGGATTAAAGAGCGAGGTATTGACTAGTGGGTGAACCCAATCATATATGTAATAATTTCTGTTAGTTTTAAATTTTGATGTTGCTCCTTACTTTCAGTAGTAAAACTTGTTCTTTTATATTTAATTTCTGATCTTTTTTTTTAAATAATGCTGGGAAATCCGGCGTCCCATTCATAGCAATGTCTCTTCCCCCATGAAGACTTCCTTCATGGAAAGATCCACCCACATAGCCCCCGACCCGACCCCCCCCCCCCCATCCCCCACTACCAGAAAAAATCCCCCCTGAAAACGTCTGTATACTTCCCAATAACCAATGCTATATGTTAACATTGGAAAAAGTTCATAACTTTCAGCCCTCCCCCCGTGGACTTCGGGGGATTAAGTCATTCTAAAAGACATAATTATCATATTTTCGACCATGCTGAACAAAATGGCTATCTCAAAATTTTGATCGGGTGACTTTGGGAAAAACTGAGCGTGGGAGGGGGCCTAGTTGCCCTCCATTTTTTGGTCACTTAAAAAGGGCACTAGAACTTTTAATATCTGTTCCAATGAGCCCTCCCACGATATTCTAGGACCACTGGGTTGATACGATCACCCCTGGGAAAAAAAAATAAAAAAATAAACACGCATCCGTGATCTTTCTTCTGGCAAAAAATGCAAAATTCTACATTTTTGTAGATAGGAGCTTGAAACCTCTACAGTAGGGTTCTGTGATACGCTGAATATGATGGTGTGATTTTCATTAAGGTTCTATAATTTTTAAGGGGTCTTTCCCCCTTTTTTCGAAAATCAGCCAAATTTCCTCAGGCACGTAACTTTTGATGGGTAGGACTAAACTTGATAAAATTTGTGTATTTGAAATCAGCATTAAAATCAGATTGTTTTGATGTATCTATTGATATCAAAATCCCGTTTTCTAGAGTTTCGGCTACAATTGAGCCGGGTCGCTCCTTTTGAATTTTTGAATTAGTGCCCTTTTTAATAGTCGAAAGTGATTGGAGGGCAACAAACCCCCCTCTCACGCCCACAATTTCCCCAAACACATCCAATCAAAATTTGAGATAGCCATTTTGTTCAACGTAGTCGAAAGTTCTGGAAATTAGGTCCTTGAGGATGATAACCCCCGACAGCCCTAAGGGCAAGGGTTGTAAGTTAAGCCCTTGGGGCATATAAGTTTTTTTTTTATAGAAAGTGTTGTTGTAGAAACTTCAAAAAGGGCTCATTTGATTGAAAATTTAAATGGCTAGTGCCCTTTTTAACAGTCGAAAGTGATTGGAAGACAATTAACGCCCCTTCCACGCCTATCATTTATCCTAACACAAGCAATCAAAATTTTGAGATTGCCATTATGATCAATGTAGCCGAAAGGTCCGGAAATTATACCTTTGAGGATGACACTCCCCCCACAGCCCTCAGGGTAAGGGTTGTAAGTTATGCCCCGGGGTCATATAAGGTTTTTATTGAAAGCTTTGTCGTAGAAACTTGAATAAGGGTTCATTCAATTGAAAATTCAAAGGACTAGTGCCCTTTTTAATAGTCGAACGTGATTTGAGGGCAACTAACCCCCCTCGAACGCCCACCTTTTCCCCAAACACAGACAATAAAAATTTTTAGATAGCCATTTTGTTCAACGCAGTTAAAAAATTTAGAAATTAGGTCTTTGAGGATGATAACCCCCTCAGAGCCCTAGGGCCAAGGGTTTTAAGCTATGCCCTGGGGGCACATAAGGTTTTTATAGATAGTGATGTTGTAGGAACTTCAAAATGGGCTTGTGCCCTATATGCTAATGGAAGCCCTTCTATATGCTAATGGAAATTAGAAGGGCTTGTGCCCTTTTTAATAGTCGAAAGTGATTGAACGATAACTAACATCCCAGGGTTGTAGGATTGTAGGGCAAGGGTTGTAAGTTATGCCCTGGGGGCACATAAGGTTTTTTTTTATAGAAAGTTTTGTTGTAGAAACTTCAAAAAGGAATCATTTGATTGCAAATTAAAACGGCTAGTGCCCTTTTTAACAGTCGAAAGTGATTGGATGGCAAGTGACCCCCCCTCTCACGCCCATCAATTCCCCAATCACATCCAATCAAATTTTTGAGATAGTCATTTTTTTCAACGTAGTCGAAAGTTCTGGAAATTAGGTCCTTGAGGATGATAACCCCCGACAGCCCTAAGGGCAAGGGTTGTAAGTTAAGCCCTTGGGGCATATAAGTTTTTTTTTTTATAGAAAGTGTTGTTGTAGAAACTTCAAAAAGGGCTCATTTGATTGAAAATTGAAATGGCTAGAGCCCTTTTTAATAGTCGAAAGTGATTGGAAGGCAACTAACCCCCTTCCACGACTACCATTTATCCTAACACATCCAATCAAAATTTTGAGATAGCAATTTTGTTCAAAGTAGTTGAAAGGTCCTGAAATTATATCTTTGAGGATGACACCCCCCTCACAGCCCTCAAGGTAAGGATTGTAAGTTATACTATAGGGGCATATAAGGTTTTTTATTGAAATCTTTGTCGTAGATACTTAAAAAAGGGCTCATTCAATTGAAAATTTCTAGGGCTAGTGCCTTTTTCAAAGATCGAAGGTGAGTGGGGGGCAACTAATCCCCCTCTAATGCCCACTTTTTCCCCAAACACATTCAATAAAAATTTTTAGATAGCCATTTTGTTCAACGTAGTTAAAAAGTGTTGTTGAATTAGAAAGTGTTGTTGTAGAAACTTCAAAAATTAATCATTCGATTGCAAATTGAAACGGCTAGTGCTCTTTTTAACAGTCGAAAGTGATTGGATGGCAAGTGGCCCCCCCCCCTCTCACGCCCATCATTGCCACAATCACATCCAATCAAATTTTTGAGATAGCCATTTTGTTCAACGTACTTGAAAGGTCCGGAAATTATGTCTTTGAGGATGACAACCCCCTCACAGCCCTCAGGTCAAGGGTTATAAGTTATGCTCTGGGGCATATAAGGTTTTTATACGTCTTAATCGCTTAAGTGCAAATTTACCTTTTTGAGAAGAGAAAATCAGGTGTTTCTCACTCTTTCATCAACTTGACTGAATAGTTGAAACTTTAATTGCTGAGAACCCACTGGCTCAGCCTTAAATCAGAGATATATGATCCTAGCCTTTTAGCTGACAATAGTCGGAACTAGCATTGATCAAAAGCGTTTATTCACGGTAATGGAGTTTATAGGGCATTTCACTTTTTAAGACTAGCCTTTGGACTTAATCTAAGTTTCAGCAATTTGATTCGATTCCTAGTTCAATTTAAAAATCAATATTTAATCATTACAGAGTATTTCCCAAAACTAAATGCATCAGGAATCTATAGAGTATACAATCAACTCTCTCACATGCTCGGGATTTTAGGCACAATTCTTCCGTAATATTTCAAACATGTAAGTTTATCAAGAAATAAATTTTTTCAAAGGGCCCAATGATCAATTTTAAATGTTCTATTATTGTCTTAACAGCATCAAATTGTATACTTTTTTCTTTCAACGTATGTGATATATAAAAGGGGGCTCCGCTGATTTCCTCCGAGAAAATCCCCCCCCCCCAGAAATTTCCCCCCGTAGGAGATTCCCCCCCCCCCGAAATTTCCCCCCGTAGGAGATTCCCTCCCCCCGGTGATATTCCCCCTAGGAGATGCCCACCCACCCACCCCCCGCTGAAAATTCTCCCCCATCTCGGAAATAATCGCCACCGGAGACTACCCTTGCCTCAGACTTATTTGCATCGTGTGTCAACCATGGCTTGAAAATTGTTGCAAACTTCTTCTCTTTCTCGGTGGCCTAAAATATAAGAGCGAGTGGAGTACACCTTTTAATTGTAAAGTAAATAATTGGTTATAAACGGTAATACATAGACGGTTAAAACGCTACACTTAAAACTAATATTTCTTGCAATAAGCTTAAGGTACTCCAGCGTCCTGACGTTCCCGTAGTTTCCCATCTGTCGTAAAAATCTGGCACTTAAATCTACATACTTTTTCTTAATTGGTTCAATGAATTGTCCCGCATTTGCTAGAATCACAACCGCCCTGTTAAGTGCTTGTTCACACTTGAGGATGTCCAAGAACTTCCAAAGGCTAGGGTGATGAGTCAAAACTGAAGACTGCAATCTTCTATGATAACCCTCAACATTGTTGTTTGTCCTGGGGAGTTCATCTTTCGCTCTGTTCAACATGTTCCAGACACGGGGCGGAAAGTTGCATAGGTACTCTTCTACTTCCACGCATTCTACCAATGTAGTTATCTTCAAAGTAGGTGACGATCGGCCCAAACACATTGGGAGTGAGTTTCGCTGCGACAGCTTTGAATGCAGAATTTACTTCCGAAATGGGCACGAATGCAAGAGCAGCTAGCATTTGAACGGAGACTGCAAATTCATCATCGTCTCTATTCATTTCAGTGGCTGGAAAGCCTTTCCTGAGTGTATTCTGCACTCCCAACTCGAAATCAAACAATACAGATGCCGGACCTCCATTCGTCAAATGAGACTTTAGTTCGGTAAGAACTTTCGTATACGTGTCCTCTGACTTGTTAGGCAGCAGTGCGTAAACGCATGGAATCACCGGATCCTCGTACAGGCAGTGCACAACGTAAAGCTAATAGAACAACTCGGGCACGGTCTTGAACGTTCCGTCGACAAACCAGTGAGAAGACGAATCGAGGAGCTGAACTGATGCGTCCGTACAAAAATTAGGATTCTGTTTGAATCTCCATGACCGCTGTCGTAAATTAGAACGGACCTTGTGGAGCTAGGAGGGTCCGAATCTCCTACGGGGGGAAATTACCAGGGGGAAATCTCCTACGGGGGAAATCTCATATGTGGGGAAATCTCCTACGGGGGGAAATTTCCGGGGGAAAATCTCCTACGGGGGAAATTTCCGCGGGGGGATTTACCGGGGAAAACCCTGGGGGGGGGGAGGGAATTTTCTCGGGGGAAATCTCCTAGACCCATAAAAGAGGCCCAAAGAACAAAACTTTTCAGTGTGTGGAAAAGGCTCCGTGAAAACACAGTCCCCCACTACCAAAATTACGCTGTTGAGTTACCGCCATTTGGGGTAATCACGGGGGTCAGCCAGTCCAAAGTGCATTGGGAAGACCTCACCCTGGAAGCACCTCTTTCACAATCAATGCAGCTTCCCAGCCAGGTAAGTATGATTAATTCAAATCTAACATTTTAGTAATATCTTTCGACACAAATTCGGTTGCTTTGACTGCCATTCAGAAGCTCTATCTTAAATTATAATCAGAGTAAGGAGATTTTTAAAATAAAAAAGAAATTTTGGTGGGAAGAGCGAGGTAATGAGGAGGTATTATCCCCCTCATACATGGAACAATTACTATTTCTTCGAGTTTTAATGTTGCTCTGTACTTTCAGTGGGAAGTTTTTTTTAATCACTGAAAAGCAGAAACAACTCACAGGGGAAAATATTAACATGCTGCTGATTTTGAATAGCCAAAAACAGCCATTAGCTTATTTTCCTTTATCCTGAGCTCGAGGAATTGTAAATCAAGGTTTTTATAATGTTCATTCATGTAAAGGAAGTTATATTGTATTTTATTCAAAATTTGGAAAAAATTGCGCAAAATATCTTTAATTACAATTTCATTGATTAAATTTTGGCAAAACCTAAAGTTCATCTGGGCAAAACTACTGATAAGAAATATCGAAATCGATTATCAAATATCGAAAGTAAAAATATCAATATATCGTTTAATCAAATTATCACCCAAAACTATCCCTTATCCGCTTAAAATTACCTAACAATGTAGCCACAAGACTGTATTTAAGAATAGATAGCCATCAAGTATAACCAGTAAAATTAGAGCATAAACATATCAAAGCATCCTAAGCTTTGAACCCTAGAAGTAGTATGTGCATTTCCATAATGGTTGGCGCTATACCCCTTTGGTAGGGAGTACGTAGTCCCTGAGTCCCAAGTTCATGGTCACGGGGGAAAACCAAGAAATGTTTTTGTCAACAGAGACCTTGGGAAAAACCCTAGTTACCTAACATGTTTGTGAACAATTTTGGGAAAACCTAATTGGTTTCTCAACAGGGGAAGACCTTGGGGAAAAATATACCTTCAATATGCGGTCACCACTGAAGTACTACGTAAAATGGGGAAAACCCAATTACTTAAATTGTTTGCTGGTTTTGGGAAAATCCAATTCACTTGGGCAATAGGTATTGTGATTGGTTAATTTTTTTTTGATATGAAACCGGGACTTTGGGGGGAAACCCATGACCTTCTGAAATGTACATATAAGGTGAGAAATCAATAATAATATTATCATTAGTTTGATAGCACTCGACTGGTGCAGAATAGTTAAGTGAGTAAATTATGTCTGAGAAAAGAAATTTGGATTATGCTGATTCTATGGAATGGGATTATACTGATTCTATGGAGTGGGTTCTTTTTTTATTATTCTTAGTGAATATAAGTGGAAGAGAGATAGTCTTATTAAAATATATATTTATAAATTTCATAGCTATTGAATTATCAAGTAAATATCTAGTGAGGCTATATAATTTATAAACTAATATATATATATATATATATATATATATATATATATATATATATATATATATATATATATATATATATATATATATATATATATATATATATATATATATATATATATATATATATATATATATATATATATATATATATATATATATATATATATATATATATATATATATATATATATATATATATATTTATATATATATATATATATGTACTTCTTACCATTTTTGTAATAAATTGTTCCAAGAATATACTAAAATGAACATAAAATCCCATTTCATTTTTCACTTTTAAGCAATATTCCTTCAATAAAATTCCATTTTAACATGCTAACACTGTAATAATACTAAACGTTGTATCTTGACAATGTTAGCGGTTCACAGCATCAAGACGATTGCAATACGTTTCGAAGGCTATGGCGTTCCAAGATTTACTTTCACTTGAGATAAAAAATGAGATGGCGTATTTAACACTATGGAAAAGAAATGATATTTTTTTAAGACGAGGGGGAAACATTGAAAAGAAATAGCCTAGGGTTTCTGTTTTTTTTCAATTTTATTTAAATAACATGGTGTCAAACTCTAAATCAGAACCATGCAGATTTAAAATGGACTTTATATTTCGAAGAGGCAAGTCAAATATTTTCTTTAGCTATTTGTGTCTTACTATGCTATAATAAATGAGCCTGAAGCCTCAAAAAATGTAAAATAAATAAGTAAAAGTAGTGGGTCCCGTAAAGAGAGGGGGGCATACTCTTGAAAGTACTAGTCCCTAAAGATTTTATTACGCATACCTAAGTCATGTGCGGTACTATAGGGGGGGGACTTTTTTTTTAAATTTCAAATAAATAACATGGAGCCAAACTCTAAATCAGAACCATGTAGATTTAAAATGGACTTCTTATTTCGAAGAGGCAAGGAAAATATTTTTTTAGCTTTTTGTTTTACTCTGCTATAATAACTCAGCCTCATGCCCCCCCCCCCAAAAAAAAAGTAAAAGTAGTGAGGGCCCAATGGATTCCACGTTACTCATAGGGAGGGGGCACACTAGTGGATCTACTACACCCTAAAGTCTTTATTACGCATACCAGGATCTTATGCAATATTATAGTACAGTTGTTTGTTATGTAATGGTAATGAGCATCTATTTATTACCTCATAGGAACTGTTTCTTTACTTATGCAAATATTTTCTTCAAGATTTCTTTATCCTCTCTCTCTCTATCTTTCTTGTGTATGTTTGAACACAAGCCTCTAGAAATTAAAACTGAGACTGTTTTTCTTTTCTCAGGATTGAAAAGACTATATATTTGTAGCAAATAATTTGATTTTGCACTATATTTTTGTCTAGACCGATGCCAAAAAGAGGCCATCAAAAAGACCAAAAAAGATAAGAATTGTTGAATTGAAAGAGGTTCCACGAGCAGTCAATCGATGGGAAAATGAAGAAGAGAATCAGTCGCCAAAACATGTTAATACTTTTGTTATGAATAGTTTATTTAACCTAATTGAGATCATCCCTAGTCCTAGAATAGCAGAAGAACTCCCGATAACAAACGTGGACTCTTCACAAGCTATGATCAGCTCTTCTATCAAAAACGTAAGAGAAATTTAATTTATCCTCTCTCTCTCCCTCTTTCATGTGCGTGGTTGAACACAAGCCTCTTATTATGTATTTGTTTTTTAAATAGGTTTAGTTAAAAATTTATTAAAAAAAATAATAAGAGGGGAATGTAATAAATATGTGTTTGTGTATGATAAGACCCCCCCCCCCATCCTTGTACAAAAAAAAACTAGAGCTACAAAAAACAATTATTAGTTAGCATTCCATGACTTAGAAATTATAAACTGAGACTGGTCTTTTTTTCTCAGGATTAAAAAGACATTATATATTTTTAGCAAATAATTTGATTTTGCCATTATTTTCTAGACCGATGCCAAGAAGAGGCGACCAAACAACAAAAAAAACAAGAATTGTCGAATTGAAAGAGGTTCCACGTGCAGTCAATCGTAGGCAAAATGAAGAAGAGAATCAGTCACCAGGACATGTTGATCCTTCTGTTATGAATAGTTTATTGAGGCTGATTGAGACCATCCCTAGTCCTAGGACATCTATGTCAAACGAAATACATTTAGTGGAAGACAAAGATGAAAGCCAGTCCCCGGTCATGTTGATTGTACAGTTATGGAAACACTATTGAATATAGTGGAAACCATCCCTAGTTTTCAAATGACACAAGATCTCCTGACAGCTAAAATGGGCTCTCCAAAAGCTACGATCAGCTCTTCTTACAAAAACGTAAGAAAATTAAATTTATCATCTCTCTCTCTTTCATGTGTATGTTTGAACATAAGCCTCTTATTATACTTTTGTTACTTAAATAGGATTAGTACAAATTGTATCTAAAAAAAAGGGGGGGGAGAATGTGCGTTTGTGTGTGTGTATGATAAGCCCCCCCCCCCCCCCCCCATCCCCCAACACCTCTGTAAAAAACAAAAAACAACAATCGTTCTTTCTCAATTACAATTGTTAGTGTGTATTTGAAGAGACATCCAGTCAATGGGGGAAAAAATAAATTCATTTCTTTTAGTTACAGGGGAATGTGACAAAATGGACTACCTTCAATGGTTCAGAATTAGAAAGGATCCAAGAGAAATATCCTATTTCGCAGGACTTGAAAACACTGCAGGGTTGGTGCTGGTGCAGTGTTTGAAAACACTGTCACGCCCCCAGAAAGTGTATTACGTGAATTTAATATCTTGGATTCTGTTCTAGGTCCCATTAAAACACACAGGGTAGTTTTCAATCCCCCCGAGGAGAACTTATATAACCGAGGTATTATTTTAATTGAGCTCGATGAAACTCCCCATTCACACATCAACGAATGTTTAGCACTTATTGAGAGTAATATGCAGGGATGGGGCAAAGGTGAAGCTGTTAATTCTTCGATAAGTCATTAGGTATGTTTACAAAATGGAAAGTCAGGTGATATTATTCATTTTTATTTTTCAACTGAGAATAGGACATTTTACCCTGGATTATATAATTTTGAAGATAATTTATTCAATTGGGTCAAAAAATTAACATCCACTTTGTATACATTTAATCAAAAGGGTAGTGGGTCCACTATTTTATTCATAGAGCATCTGGATCTGAAACTCAGTAAATTGAAAAAAAACAATTTACTTAAAGAGGGGTGGATGGAAACCGACGAATAAAATGTCATCCTGATTTGTCAGCTACAGGGGGAGTTCAAGGTTTGAAATTTGACGTAGGTTTTAAATGTTTTAAATATGCATTTTGAGCCGCTGCTCATAAACCTCTTGCAGTGGAAGCTACAATGAAAAAACTGGACGAATTTGCACACAATGGTCGAGAAAATTTCCCAAAAGTAAATTTTGATTGTTTGGAGGGCAAGTATCCGGTGTCCTTCAAAGAAATAACTATGTTTGAAAAAGAAAAAGAAAATCTTGGGTTGGGAGTAGTGGTTATTCAATATGATACAGAATTTGTGGATGGGGGGAAGAAACCAAATAAAAAAGGAGTTTTGTACTCAGTCACGACACCGGCAGTAGATAATATAAAAAAATTGGTTTGGATAATATATGAGCCTGCCAAAGATATATATTCATATGGTAATTTTTTCCCCATTACTGCAGTTAGTAGATTGTTATCTCAGGGTGTTCACAAAGGGGAACGTTACTACTGTCCCATGTGCCTTTCCCCAATTCGAACTGAGAGAACATTCCATGATCATATGAAATATTGCAATATTCACGGCAATCAAAGAGTAGAAATGCCGGCAGGAGACAAAGCCATTTTACAATTCAAAAACTTTCCAAATTCCCTATTACAGAGTGATAAGGTGGCTTTGGATTGTGAAGCAAGACTGCTGGATGTATCTGACTCATTAAAGCCAAATATAGTGAAAGAATATAACCTTGTAGCCGTGTCGTATGCACATACTCAGCGAGACCCCAACAACTGCAAAATCAAACTGGTAGAGTTTTTGAGACTTTGGGAGAGAAGGGAAACGTGAAAAAAACACCTGTTGCACTAATCAAAACAGCAAATAAGTCTATATCAAGATTGCCTCATACAAATTATCCAATGTCTCTAACAGATGAGGAAGAATGTTCTCTGGAATTAGGATCAATTTGTTGGATTTGTAGGGGTGTTCCTGCCGAGAACGATAAAGTACGAGATCACAATCATCTTATTGATGCTAATTCCACATGGAAAAGTAACTTTGGGGGGTGGGCTCATAATAATTGTAATTTAAAAATTAAACAACAACTCTTTCTTCCGATTTTTATACACAATTACAACTATGATCTGAAGTTTGTGCTACCAGCAATTGCACAACTTCAAAGAAATGGACCTATAGATGATGCATGGGTGGAAGACAGCTTTTCCTACAAAATCATACCAAAGTCATCGGAAAAATTGCTTGTTTTGGAATTTATGTGGAAATATGTTGAAGACGGCGTTGAGTACACGAATAAAATTCGCTATTCAGATTCCTTCAGCTTTTTTCAAAAATCTTTGACCGAATTGATTCAAGTAGAGAAAAACGATGACGGTTGCAATGCATTCCCCCTTCTCAAACTAAAACTTCCAAATTCTTTATATGATTTGTTAACGGTCAAAGGAGTTTACGCTTATGATCATTTTAACTCCATGTCGAGATTTGCCGAGGAGAAAATTCCCTCAATTGAATCATTTTATGACAGTCTGCACGATGATAGGTGTACCCCTGATGAATACTTTGCCAAAAAGATATGGGCAGAGGGAGGGTGTAAAAATGGATTTGACTACTGCAAATTGTATTTGTCAAGTGATGTGCTAACTGTGTTGGATATTGTATGTAAAAATACGGACCAAATCTACAAGGAATTTAATCTTGATCTAGGGTATTATTTTTCAGACCACATATGGTAATGAATCTCTTCCTAAAAATTAGTCAGGAAAAAATTGGACTCATCACCGACATTGATAAACGCTTGTTTATCCAGAGATCAATGAAGGGTGTCTACGTTTTCCATGGGAATCGTATCTTGGAAACTGATCCAACTGGAGAGAAGACGGGAGAAAAGTCGGATGCAGTTTTCCTTGATATGAATTCCCTATACCCTTCGGCTATGTCTCATAATGCTCTACCTTGCGGTGACTATAAGTGGCTCAATGACCCTTTTGCCTCCAATTTCCCCAAAATTGCCAGCGTTGAGGAGCATGGGTCGGTGGGATATTCTTCTGAAATTGATTGAGAGATACCAGCGGAGCTTCATGATACGGTAAAAGATTTTTCTTTTCCATGCATTACTAGATCTGTGTCTAGGGACTCTTTGAGTCCTTGCAACAGATCTTTGGTGGAGGAGGAGAGAATGCATTGGTCACCTTCAAAACAAAAACTATATTGCCGATCTCCTGCCGAAAAAAATATTGTAGTACACCACGTAGCATTGAAATGGATATGTAAAAATGGTTTCAAAGTCACAAAGATCCATAGAGCCCTTCAATTCAATCAAGAACTTTGTATGACAATGTATATTACCATTTTTGCCCATAAACGTTCTGAAACGAAAAGAAGAGTTATAAAATAAATTTATAAACTCATTTAAAATATAATTTTTGATAAAATTTCTGTGGGAGTTTGCATTAGGAATTGTTGTGACGTTGTAACCAATTCTCTCCGCTTTTCTCGAATTATTGCCGACACCCATTAAACTTCCTTTACAATAACTTCACCAGACATATTAATATTAAATAGAAAAAAAAGAAACGTAGTATTGAATAAAAATATTGCAGCAGGCAGTGCCATCTTCGAAATTTCAAAAAAGTTCATGTTGGAATTCTACTACAATGTGGCTAGGGTACACTAGCCTGGGAAGGAACAAGTAGATGTCTGCTACGGGGATAAAGATTCTCTATTGTTAAAAGTCAAAACAGAAAACTTGCTTGACAATTTAGCTAACAGTGAAATCATCAGTTCTCGGGTGGACAATACAGACTGGGATGGGGAAGTCTATCCGGAACTAGTCAAACGTCTAGCTCCAAACCAACTTTTATTTTTAAAATCAGAAACAGAAGTGACTTGATTTCTCGGGGTATGTTTGTATGTCCGAAGGTGTACTTTATACTGACACACACCGCGGAAATCAAAAAACGTTGCAAAGGAGTGCCCACGCACTATGTGGAAAAGAATTTCGACATGGACATCTATAGGAATTGTATTATTGAAAATACAATTCCACGAGCAAAACTGTTGGCAATTCCCTCGTTAAAATATAAAAATTTTACTGTAAATGTTGAAGAGATTGCCATGAGCACCATTTCTAACAAGGTTTATGTTTGTATAGATGGTGTAAGTACCCTTCCCCTTGGGCACTACTTAACATCCGACCGAGACCAGTTTGTTCATCATAGGGAAAGTCTCGGTGTGCGTAAACTTATTTAAAAATTCCTAAAACCTTGGGGGGGGCTCGCGACCCACGTCCAGGGGGGGAGGGCCTGCGGCCGCCCGGCGGGCCGCCAGCCGGTGGGGGGACCTTCGGCCGGCCGCCGGGGAGGGGGGCGCTACCGGTAGCATCTTTTAATGATTTAGAGCAGATTTTTTTTTGTTCCCCAGTGTTGTACTATTAAAAGTTTTTATTTCATTTATATATATATATATATATATATATATATATATATATATATATATATATATATATATATATATATATATATATATATATATATATATATATATATATATATATATATATATATATATATATATATATATATATATATATATATATATATATATATATATATATATATATATGTAGATACATTTACTAGTTTTCATTGCACAATGTAAAAAAAATTGTTGCATTTCTAATGTTTTTTTTATGTATTGACTATTTAATATAGTAAACACTTTGATTTTACTTCAGTTGTTGTTGTTCATTGAATAGAGTTAGATACAAATAGCAGAGAGAAAAAAAAGAAACATAGATTATGTATCAGTTTATAACACCTTTCAGAGCTTTTCTCTGTGGGCCATCAATAAGTGGGAAAACAAAACTTTTGATGAAAATAATTCAGAATCGAGGTGAAATGCTGACAGCAGGAGATCATCAAACTACCATAAGAAATATATACTATTGCTATAGTGTTTGGTAACAATCATATGATAGAGTAAGGACTATTGAACCTCAAATTAAATTTATCAAGGGATTGGACGTTGTGTTCAACTCAATTGAACCAAATTCTTGGCTGATTATTTACGATTTATCCGAATCAATAGAGCAATGGTCTGAGGAAATGATCCAATTGTTCACAGTACGTTCTCATCATGAAAAAATTTCCGTCACCATTGTTCTACACAATCTCTTTCATCAGAGTAAATGTATGCGAACTCTTGCATTGAACTGTGCTCATTACATTGTGTACAAAGTTGTTCGTGACTCAAGTTCCCTCATAACATTAAACAAACAAATTTATCCAGTTCAATCAATATTCTTGTTTTCAGCTTACAATCAGGCTACAAGCAAACCATACGGGTACATTGTAATTGACCTCAATCAAAACACACCTGAAGAACTATGTGTTATTAGTAATATATTCAATCGTGAGATACTAGTATATCTGCCAGTGAGTAAGAGAAACGGATATTAGTTGAAATTATGACACTGAAGAGCCGAAATTACAATAAACACTTGTTCTCGGTTTTGACCAGTCCAACACCTCGACTTAGGAAGGTCGTATTGAACAATATATATCGAGAGTTTATTAAACTCATTTCCGAGCTGTGTTCAAATTTAACTGCAGGCAATGTTCAACAACCAGATGCTATTAAGAAGCAGACTAGACAACACCAACCCATTTTTCGTGCACTGTCCAAGAGAAAGACCAGTCAAAAACAGAAAAGAAAACATTTAGTTCAGGCAGGGGAAGGTTTTTTCACAGTTTTATTGCCAATTATTGCCGGTCTTGTTAGCAATCTTCTTCTTTCTCCGTCTCAATCTTAAGTGTATTGAAAAAAAAAAATATGGCGAAACCCTATAAATTGACTGCAATTGATGAAGCTCTATCTCCATTGCAATATTTTTTGGGTAATCTCACAGAATTCCTTAATGATAATAGCATACCTGATGATCAGAAACTTTTAATTTTTCAAATGGCACTTC
Organism: Artemia sp. Qi Xiang Cuo; assembly: GCF_049724085.1. Taxonomy (NCBI): domain Eukaryota; kingdom Metazoa; phylum Arthropoda; class Branchiopoda; order Anostraca; family Artemiidae; genus Artemia; species Artemia sp. Qi Xiang Cuo. The sequence continues at coordinate 37,998,686 of NC_142794.1, forward strand.
GTCGTGTTGACAAGAAGAAACCATATCAAATTAAACCCATTAGTGTTGTGAATGTTGCAGATAAGATACAAGAGGCAAATATTACACAATCATCTGCATCAACACCACTACTACCACTCAAACACCACTTATCAAGAATATTAGATCTATTACCAGTTTCCTATCGGGAACAGGGCAAAGGACTGTTAAACTATTTGAATGAAAGCAGTGATATTAAAATTGATGCTACAAATCATCAAATCACCCTAGGTAGCAACACTTACAATCTCATTGATCTAATAACTGATTTTGTCTCAAATCGTAAGAAAACTCTATCCATTGACACAAATCTTTTGAGATATTTACACACATCAAACTTTCCCAAAGCACATGTGATCAACAGAAAAATTTTAAAAGATTTGACATCATTCAATATGAAAAGGATGAGGAGGATGATGATTCTGAAAAAGATGATTTCAAGACTCTAATGCTAACAAGTACACCTAAATCCAATTACAAAAGCAGCAGCAGCAGCAGCAATGATTCAACTTTAGCCAGTAGAAAAAAGTATCTTTCCCCGACAACTGCCAACACCTCTGTTAGTATACAAAAGGGTAGCGGTGGTGATATACATTTAAATACAAAATGGATGAAACTCTAAAACGTATTTATGCAAATGTTGGTGAGATGGGGAGTCTTAGTGCTCCCAGTACACTTGCTCAAGTCTCCAATGTTCAACAGAGTGTAGCAAAAGAATATCTTCAAAATGAACCTAGCTACAAAGTTCATCGAAATCGCAGACTTCGCACTAATCAATATCGGAAAACTAAGGCATTCTACCCTCTACAAATCATGCAAGCTGATCTTATGACTTTGGATGAATGGCAACGACAAAACAATAAACCATACAAGTACATTCTATTTGCAATCAGTATTTTTAGTCGCTACTCTTATGCCATTCCACTGAAATCTAAGTGCGGAGAGGAGATTGCAATTGCTCTAGAAACAATACTTGATCGAGATTCCTATAAAAAATACAAACGGATCGAGGCAGTAAATTTGTCAATCCATATGTGAAGAAAATTCTACTAAAATATAATACACAAATATATCACAGTCACAGTCCAATCAAGGCTGCATTGGCTGAACGATTGATTAGAAACATTCGTCTTCTCATTTCTAGATATTGTACACTCAAAAACACTGCTGTCTTTATTTATGATTTTTATAAAATTAGTCAAATTTACAATCAACAATCTCATCAGTCCCTGTCCAATCTTAATCCTTTTGATGCTCATACGAATAATAGCAGTACACTTGTCATTTTTGTCAATAGACATTATTCTAATAGTAAAAATGGAATAAAAACCAAATTGAGTTTTTGTAAGAGGGTTGGAATCAATAGGTCAAGTAATATTTTTGAAAAAGGAAATTACCTTTGGTCTACTGAACTTTTTAAAGTTTCAAAAGTTCTAGAGACTAGTCCCATGACCTGTCGACTACGAGATAGCAAAGATGATGAGATTTTGGGGGGATTTTATGACTATGAATTGTAAAAAGTTAAAGATAGTGGTATTTATCGAATTGAAAAAGTATTAAAAACTCGAACGCGGGGTGGTAAGAAACAGTTGTTGGTTCACTGGCTTGGGTACAACTCTGAATTTGATTCTTGGATAGGTGTTGAAGACTTACACAATGTCCGATGATTTCTATGTGACATTCATGTTCAATGTTTCCGATTCTCTCTATGATGATTTGAATAGAACAAGTGATTTTTCGACTAAATTATCGCCTACCATTAAATTTCAAGGTAGATATGAAGTTGCTCTCGTCGATTGTATTATCAAGAATACATATGATGTTCTAAGAAAGGAGATCTCATATGGTATAAAAATACAACCGTTTGAATTCGGTGATGAAGCTGCAATGGCAACTTTTGATTCTAATGAGTACCCTATTGCTAACATCCCCTACAGGGAATACACAATATGCATGACCTGTGTTGAGTTATCAACAAAAAATTGCAAGTCGAAAAAAAGGTGGTTTCACTTTCAATTATTCAACGGAACAAAGGAGAATTTATATTACCAATCCATTCGAGAATGAAAAAATTTTCCTCAATGAAAATATACGTGAGGCTTTCGGTTTTAAAGACTGTATTATTAAGACAGAAAATTTCAATAGCAGTGACCATGTTATCTATGCAGACTATGCACTTAGTTTTTCATTGAACAATTGTATATTTTTCTACAATTCGTTTGTGAAATCCTCCAGAGTCGGTAATTCCAATGTCCCCCTTTTACGTGTTCTAGAAAGAAAAAGTACAGAAAATAATGTTCATCACTATAATATAAGACACCTCCAGTATGTTCCTGTAAATACTTCATATTTGGAACTCTGTCAGTTAACACTAAGAACTGAACTCGGTGATCTCTTAGCTGTAACAAAGGGTTTATGTGTTATTACATGCCATTTTCGACCTGTCATGCAAGATGAATAGTAGAAGAATCCCATTTGTTTGTCCTGACATTAATTGTTATGCTGCTGCTCTAAGTCCTCATCAAATAGGTCATGGATTGGATTACTACAAGGGACGTACTACAATGCCTGGCTGTGGTCTTGGTAGTTGTTTTGATTGGGTATTTCGTTCTGCACTACCCCTTACCAAGAAATAAATTGCACCAGCCGCAACAAGTTTTGCTGGCTCAACACTACAGAATTGGAGCTCGGGTGAAAATTTCAAGGACAGTCTTAAGGAAAATCTTAGGTCTTCAACAAGAGCTGTTAGCGAACAATTAAAATGTAAAAAAAATGGGAAAGGTTTAAAAAGGATGCGTGGTAGTCATTCACTCATCAGTCTCCATCCAGGTGAGAAACGTAAGCCATCAACAACAACAATTTTGAAAAGAAAAAGCATCAAGAAAAAGCTGAAGAAAAAGATTGTTAGATCAAAACAAGATAATTCTCATAAGATGACTTATTTCCCCCATAGAGAATCACATCCATCAATTACTTCATCATTAAATGTATTCAATGCTGAAAATGTTGACGTTAGTATCAAAAATGGCTGCTAATGTACAGTTTCATCCTCACCCACCCATGTTGGAAAGTACACACTTTCAAATATTTTCCAATGAAGATTATTTCACTGATTTATCATTTACATTTATTGATTTCAATGGTGTGGCGAAGAAAAAGTCTGACAATCAAACTCCTAGTGCTGTTGATGGTCTATCCTATGAAAACTGTATTCTACACAACTTGTTCAGACAAATTAATGTGTACATAAATGGAACATTGGTGAGAACTAGCAATAAATTGTCAAACTATGCAAGCTATATACAATTTATGTTGATGACACCAAAATCATACAAGGAATTGAGAGGTCAAGCAATGGGCTATGAATATAGATTAAAAGTCGACACTGATGGTGAGCTGACTACAGCAGTGACCAAGGAGTATCATTTGGTTGGTAAATTAAATCATGAAATATTTGATATTTCCCAATGGTTACCACCCAACGTTAAGATTGACATAAAGTTACAACTTGCACCAGGTAATTTCATTTTGAGAAAAACAATTGCTGGAGCACCTGATGCAACGGTCAATCTCACTTCAGCAGTACTTAATGTGCAAAAACAACAGGTCATGAGCTCTGTTGCATTGGCAGTGGAAAAACTGAAAGCCAACGTTAACAACACCATACTTCTTGTTCCTCATACAGTTACCAATCAATGTCACATTGCTACAGGTTCTCTTAGTTATACTGATTCATCATTTATCAGTGAGGAACTCCCCTCGAAACTTGCAATGGCCTGTGTGAAGAGTGCTAGCGCCGTTGGGTTCTGGACCACATTCCTCATGATTTTAATTTTTTTGGTTTGTCCAGTCTTGTGTGCAAAGTGAATAGAGTTCCTCTGTTCAATTTTTCATTTGATAAAAAATCCTAGAGAACTCTCAATGAATTGACAATGCAATAACTGGATCATCATTCGCAACTATTTGAAAATGGAATAACTGATTCAATGTTTTCAAAAACTCATGGTGTAATTGTTTTAGACTTGTCTGGCACTCACGATTTGACTGTTGTCAGAACAGGGAGTGTACGTTTAGAGTGAACATTCACCGATGCCTTGACTGAAAGCATTACGTTAAAATCACTATGTCAATTTCAAACCTATTGGGAGATCACTCCCGATGGTAGTGTTCTACTAGACTTGGCAGTATGAACACGAATCAAATAATTGATGTATTTAACTTGGATCCATTCCTTTCCAAATACAAACCCTATTGTCTATCCTTGGATTTCCTTGACAAAATCAAAGGTGGTACTCATACCATTATCATTGTTAATAGCAGTCCATGGAATATAAGAAATACTGGACACTGGTTGTGCATCTTTCAAACAACGAAAACTATTGAATTTTTCGATCCTCTCGGATTCCCATATACATTCTATGGTTACAATATTAAAACCTATATTGAAAGCAGTGGGAAACCCATTATTCAAAACCGGAAGAGTGCAGGATCTATCGACTAAAAGCTGTGGTTTTCATGCGCTACTATATTTCGTTTTCAGATGTCGTGGCTATACTTACAAGCAGTTTCTCAACATTTACGTAGACAATCCACGTCTGAATGAGTTTGTGCTGAAAAATATACTCTCAGAGCTGTATAATATTGAATTTAGTGCCCTACGAGTAAAGTGTTTTAAAAATGTATGTAAATTTGTTTATTAATAAAATATGTATATACATAACAAAAAATGTTTTTTTTTGTTTAGATTTCTTCTTCTTCTACATGTAGATGATCATCATTGTCGACGACAACTAGTGGTGGGTTTGCATTTACATTCACTTTGTATTGATCAAGTAGGGAAAAGTCAGGATCACATTTAGTACAATACAATGTAGTTTCACTCTTATCGTATCTCTTTGTGTAGTCAATGATTTCATTTATATTGTAAAATTCAAGTGTTTTAATTTGTGTATTTGATGCAATGTCACAAACAGAATTCTCAAACGAAGAATCACTCTCCGTAACTGCCAAGTAAAAATCTGTAGGTTTATAATCATAACATCCAGTATCTTCACATCGATGTCGTAGAAACCACACTCTTTTGTTATTTTGACACTTGAAGCGTGGTCCAAATTCTTCTTCCCAATATAATTTAAATCCGCGACGATACCAGTCTCTCAAGAATAGACTAAATGATCGTTTCAAATTTTTTCTAATCATACCAGAATAGGTATTTTCCCACTGATTACATTTATCATAGTGACAGTTTGAACATAGGAATCCTCTGACATGAGAATCGCAAACTTCTTCAAGGCATGAATTACAATCTTTAATTTGAATGGTATATCCTCGGTGAAGTTTACATGGATTACACAATCTACACTTTTCATCATATTCACTCACAGTAGTGCAGTTCTCACAGGATGATCAACTGCCCAATGTGTATAAACATAGAGGACATGTGTAGTACATTTTTTTTCGTCACTATTGACACTCAGACTGCAGATTACAAACTAACTACTCTCCTAGAAAGAGCGTTCTTCTTTCTTTTACTTCGAGTACTCGCTTCAGATTTCCTAAAGACAGAATAGGAGGAGGAGTAAACAGGTGACGTCACACTTTAAACATGTTTGAGCGGACTTTATTTCCCGTTATACTCGCTTCATTGGAATGTGAGGTTTTAGATTTTCCATACAAGCTGTTCCTATTGTTTTTTTTTTTGGAAAATCTATGTAGTGTTCAAAAGCAAATCTACAATACTATTTTTTTTTGTTTCAATTAGTATGTCAATAAATTGAGTGAATGCATTGGGACCACGATGTAAAATCCTCATACAATAATCCAAGGCTGGAGAGTCCCGTTTCATGATGTCATCAACCATTCTTTGACTGAAGATTCTCTTCTGCACCGACAATTTCTTAAACTGATCATTTAGATTTAAACATTTTTCAAAAGTGACAAGGTTCTGCATGATTGTTTCTTTCTCAAATACATTCATTTTTTTTTTGCTCTTGATGTTTACCCTGTTAAATACATACTAACTAAAAAATATTGAAGAAAGAAAATAGTCTGTTTCAAATACTCTATCATCGCCTATAGGTTCTTCTGGAAAGAGTAAACAACTCTCAAAAATGTTTAACTACAAAAAAAAGAAAATGATCATCAATATATTTATTCAGCAAATTTATATATAAATATATAAAACAATATTATGGCTTTTTCAGTAAATGACTCAGTCCATTTTTCTCTATATGCTCAACAATTGCATTCAAACCTGATTGTAAGGTAGATATATTCATTATATTCACTTTGGCTGCAAAACATAACCGTTCATTCATCTTGAATCGACTCAGAGATATTACATATCTACTGAACATCTCATCCCACTCGAAAGTTAATCTGCTCCCTGGTGCTATTTCTACTGCAACATTTGCAGCTCTTATCTTCACTTCATCACTATTCTCTTCCTCTTGTCTCTTAATGTTCAATACAGTGAAATTACACATTTTTGTAATACTCCAAAGAAAACAAAATAATATTCACAATAAAACTGTTAAGTGAAACCTATCACAGACTGTGGCCCTAACTACATGTGTCCTCCCTTATATGGAGTATTTACCAAGGCTATGGAGTATTCTATCGAATCCTGTTGACAGATCAGTTAAATAACTAGATCTTCCCTTGTTGAGACACTAATTAGAGTTTCACGAGATTTTTTACACAAAAACATGTTGTCTAATTAGGGGTTTTCCCATGGCCTCTGCTGCCAAAAATATTTCTGGGTTTTCCCCCGTGACCTTGAACTTGGGACTACCACAAAAAAATTTTCTTGAATCTGAGAGGGGAAATAAAGAAAAAAATAAATTCATAGAAAAATTACCCCCCCCTCCCAATAATTGTATATATTGGTATTCATACATGTTACTTATTCATAATTGAAGCTCCCAATCGAAGTTAATAGTATTTTTCATTCATGCTCCTTTTTCATATATTTATTAATAAGTATAATTAGTTCAAATCTAACATTTTACCAATATCTCTCGACATAAAACCGGTTGCTTTGAATGCCACTCATAAGCTACAATTAATGAAACAAATCCAAGTGTACACAACTTTTTCAAATCAATGAATCAAGTCTCCTTAAATTATTTTTGAAAATAGCAATACCCCATTTCATTTCCATATGCATACTAATCGTTCAAGTGCAAATTTACCTTTTTGAGAAAGGAAAATCAGGGGTTTCTCACTCTGTCATCAACTAAACTGAATAGTTGAAACTTTAATTGCTGAGAACTCAGTGTCTCAGCCTTAAATCAGATATATATGATCTTGGCCTTTTAGCTGACAATAGTCAGAACTAGCATTGATCAAAAGCGTTAATTCACGGTAATAGAGGGGGGAGGGGACAGAGAAAAGTATTTTTCAAAATCCAAAGAGGACACTTTTCTTGTGTTTTCAATTTCTTTTACAAAAAAAAAACAAGAAAACACGCTCACTTGCAATGAAAATTGTCATTCCACCAGTTGACACCACTGGTATTCCTCAAGAGCGTCAATTCATGGAAATGACCCTCCATGCTCCAAGAAGCTTAGCGGTAGTGAAGGAATTTTTAGTTTGATATGTTGCCAGCGCAATTGACTTGATAAAATGTGTGGGGACCAACGGCATTTCAATTTTTAAGACTAGCCTTAGGACTTAATCTAAATTTCAGCAATTTGATTCGATTCCTAGTTCAATTTAAAAATCAGTATTTAATGATTACAGAGTATTTTCCAAAACAAAATGCATCAGGAATCTAGACAGTATTCGCACAACTCTCTCATATGCTTGGGATTTTAGGCACAATTCTTCCGTAAAATATGAAACATGTAAGTTTATCAAGAAATTTTTTTTTTCAAGGAGCCTAATGATCAATTTTAAATGTTCTATTATTGTCTTAACAACATCAAATTGTATGCTTTTTTCTTTCAGCGTATGTGACATATAAAAGGGTCCCAAAAGACAAAACTTTTCAGTGTGTGGACAAGGGTCCGTGAAAACGCAGTCCCCCATTACCAAAAATTCCACTGTTGAGTTGCCCCAATTGGGGTACTCACGGGGGTCAGCCAATCCGAAGTGCATTGGAAAGACCTCACCCTGGAAGCGCCTCTTTTACGATCAAGGCAGCTTCCCAGCCAGGTAAGTATGATTAGTTCAAATCTAACATTTTAGTAATATCGTTAAACATAAATTTGGTTGCTTTGACTGCCATTCAGAAGCTCTATCTTAAATTACAATCAGAGTAAGAAGATTTAAGAAAAATTTAAATTTTGGTGTGAAGAGCTTGTTAATGAGGAGGTATTATCCCACTCATACATGGTACAATTACTGTTCCTTTGAGTTTTAATGTTGCTCTGTACTTTCAGTGGGAATTTTTTTTTTTTAATCACTGAAAAGCGGAACCAACTCTCAGTGGGAAATATTAACATGCTGCTGATTTTGAAAAGCCAAAAACAGCCAGTAGCTTATTTTCCATTATCCTGAGCTCGAGGAATTTCAAATCAGGGTTTTTATAATATTCATTCATGGTAATGGGAGTTTTATTGTATTTTATTCAAAATTTGGAGAAAATTGCACAAATTATCTTTAATTACAATTTCTCATATTAAATTTTGGCAAAATCTAAAGTTAATCTGAGCAAAAAAACTGATTAGAAATATCAAAATCGATTATTGAATATCGAAAGTAAAAATATCAATATATCGCTTAATCAAATTATTGCCCAAAACTATCCCTTACCCGCTTAAAATTACCTAACAATGTAGCCAGACGACTATATTTAAGAATAGATAGCCGTCAAGTATAAAGAGTAAAATTAGAGCATAAACTTATCAAAGCACCTTACGCTTTGAACCCTAGAAATGAAAATTAAAAAAATTAAATTAGAGAAATTAAATAAATGAAAAAAAGTCCTTAAAGATGAACTTTTGGTTACTATGACCACGTCGTTTTCGTTGAAAATGGTATTTTAAGGGCTGGGCACACATAGCTGATTTTGGGAACTGATTTCCAAATCAGCGCCGATTTTAAAAGAAATCGACGTCGATTTGTGCTTGAAAATTTTTTATAGTTTTCCGCGCCGATTTACAAAATCAGCGCCGATTTTCATCATGACTATCACACAAAAAATAGGGATACAAATAAAAAGTCAGCCAGAGACATCTGTGGTGAAAGACCCCGCTACTGAGCTGAGAAATAAACTGAGAATCCAGTTCCATTTTCTAGAATCCAGGAAGGTTAAATTTGTTGTCTTTTCAATTTTAATATTCATTCAAACTATTCAATTCTTGAAAATACCAGGAACAGATATATATATATATATATATATATATATATATATATATATATATATATATATATATATATATATATATATATATATATATATATATATGTATATATATATATATATAATCTAGGGCTTGCAGGGCAAACAAATCTTCCAGAGAAAATGCCCATTCCGCCGGTTGACAACACTGGTAATGATCAATAGCTTCAATTCATCGAAATTAGAGGGGCCAGACCTTATCCAGTCCATATCCAGGCCATATCCATAAGAAATTCAAATGAATTTACTGGAAAAATTATGCATTGTCAGTTTAATATACATATGCTGATATTTATTCCTTAAAATCTTTATTAATTTATGATTTCTTAAAGTTATAAAAGTGAAAACATTTAAAAGAATTTTTTTCAGTAAAGTACAAATTATATTCTGGCTTTTAAAAACCATAGGGTTTAGAACCCTACTCAGATTCAGTTCTGCTCTTTTTGACTTTGATTTCTGTTTAGTTTCTGTTTGTTTAGGTTTCATTTATTTATTGATACTGATTTTTGGTAGTTGTATGCTTGGTAATTATTTGATTCGATTATTGTTCATTTTTGGTTTAATGGAGTTCTTTACTTTTTTTTGAAAAACTTATTTTGTGCAAAAACTTTTTTTGATTAATTTTTGTTTGTTTTATATTGACATTATCTTTTTCGGGGAGAAAATCTGAGCCTCTTCTGAAGTTAAACAACCATCACTTCCATAAAAACCTTACATACGCCCTGTGCATATCTTACAACCCTTGCCCATAATCTCTGGGGTTTGTTTCAACCCCAAAATCCTTGTTATATGATATTTAGTCTCTTTTGAATAGAATGGTTATCTCAAAATTTCTGTTAGACGCATTTCGGGACAATACGACATGTGTGTACGGGGGAAGGGGTAGCTGTCCTCTGATCACTTTGACTCTTAAAAAGAGCACTAGAGCGTCTGATTACCAATCCAATGAGCCCCTTCCGAAGTTTTTATGACCATACTTTCTATAAGAACCCCATATGTCCCCAGGGCATAACTTACAACCCTTGCCCTGGGGGCAGGGGGGATTTGTTATCCTCAAAGACATTATTTCCATATCTTTCTGATTGGCTGAAAAAATGGCTATATCAAAATTTTGATTGGAAATGATAGGCGTGGGAAATGATAGGTATAGGTCCAAGTGTCTGAGGAAATGATAGGCGTGGAGGGGGCATTTGCCCTCAAATCACTTTCGACTAATAAAAAAAGCACTAGTCCTCTCAATTTCCGATCGAATGAGCTCTTTTTGCAGTTTCTACGAAAAAAAATTTCTATAAAAACCTTTTATAGCCCAAGGGCATAACTTACGACTCCTGATGGCTATGGGGGAGGGTTGTCACCCTCAAAGACATAATTTCCAGATCTTTCATCTGCATTGAACATAATGGCAATATCAAAATGTTGATCGAAAATGTTTGGGGAAATGATGGGCGTGGGGTGGAGGGGGGGGGCGAGTCTGCCTGTGATTACTTTCGACTATTAAAAAGGGCAATACCCCTTCTCAATTTCCAATCGAAAGAGCCCTTTTAGAAGTTTTTACGACAACACTTTCTATAAGACATTATATGCCCCCAGGGCGTAACTTAAAACCTTAGCCCCGAGGGCTGTGGGGGTTTGTCATACTCGAAAACATAATTTCCGGACCCTTCAACAAGTTCAACAAAATGGCTATATGAAAATGTTGATCAGAAGTGTTTGGGTAAATGATAGGCGTGGGGGGGCATTCGCCCTCTGATCACTTTTGACTATTAATAAGGGCACTAGCCCTCTCAATTCCCAATCGAATGAGTCCTTTTTGAAGTTTCTACGACAAAGCTGGCAAAGATTTAATTTCCAGAACTTTCAACTACGTTGAACAAAATGTCTATCTCAAAATTTTGATTGAATGTGTTTGGAGAAATGGTTGAAGTGGGAGGGGTGTTAGTTGCCCTCCAATCACTTTCGACTATTAAAAAGGGCACTAGCCATTCCATTTCCAAATGAATAAAAAAGGCACAAGTCCTCCCAATTTCTAATCGAATGAGCCGTTTTTAAAGCTTCTACGACAAAACTTTTTATAAGAACCTTATATGCCCCAAGGGTATAACTTACGACCCTTGTCCTGAGGGCTATTGGGGGATGGCGTTCATCCTCAAATTTCACCACGTTGAACAACATGAATATATCAAAATGTTGATCAGAAATGATTGGGGAAAAATGATGGGCATGGGGGGGGGATCCTCCCTCCGATTACTTTCCATTATTAAAAAGGACAATGGGCCTCTCAATTTCCAAAACAATTAGGCCCTTTTGAAGTTTTTACGACAAAGCTTACCATAAAAACTTTTTATGCCCCCAGGGCTAACTTACAACCTTAACACTGAGGGTTGGGGGGATCGTCATACTCAAAGACGTAATTTTTGGACCCTTCATCTATCTTCCACAAAATGGCTATATCAAAATGTTGATCGGAAGTATTCGTCCTCCGATTCCAGGTCTAATTTCCATATTTTTCAACTACGTTGAAAAAAATGGGTATCTGAAAATGTTTATTGGATGTCTTTGGGGAAATGGTGGGCGTGAGAGGGATGTTAGTTACCCTCTAATCATTTTCGACTATTAAAAAGGGGACTAGCACTCTCAATTTCCAATTGAATGAGCCCCTTTTGAAGTGTCTACGACAACACTGTCTGTAAAATCTTTATATGCCCCCAGGGCATAACTTACAACCTTTGCCCTGGGGGCTCTGGGGGGTCTGTAATCCTCAATTACATAATTTCCAGAGCTTTCAGCTACGTTGAACAAATTCTTTGATTGAATGTGTTTTTGGGAAATGGTGGGCGTGAGAAGGGGGTTAGCTGCTCTCCATTCACTTTCGACTAATAAAAAGGGCACTAGCCCTTGCAATTTCCAATCAAATGAGCCCTTTTTTAATTTCTGCGACAAAACTTTCCATAGAAACCTTATATGCCCCCAGGGCATAACTTACAACCCTTGCCCTGAGGGCTCTGTAGTGGTTATCATTCTCAAAGACCTAATTTCCGGAACTTTTAACTACGTTGAACAAATTGGATATTTAAAAATTCTGACTGGATGTGTTTGGGGAAATGGTGGGCGTAAGAGGTGGGTTAGTTGCCCTTCAGTCACTTTTGACTATTAAAAAGGGCACTAGCCCTTTCAATTTCCAATCGAATGAGCTCTTTTTGAAGTTTCTACAACGTCACTTTCTATAAAAACCTTATATGCCCCCCGGACATAACTTACAACCCTTGCCTTTGGGCTGTGGGGGGGAGGGTTGTAATAGTTAAAGAGCTAGTTTCCAAAAATTTCAACTATGTTGAACAAAATGGCTATCTAAAAATTTTAATTGGATGAGTTTTGGGAAAAGGGGGGCGTGAGAGGGGTGTTATTTGCCCTCAAATCACTTTTGACTAATAAAAAGGGCACTACCCCTTTGCATTTCCAATCGAACGAGCCCTTTTTCAAGTTTCTACGACAAAGCTTTCAATAAAAACCTTATATACCCCCCGGGCATAATTTAGAACCCTTGCCCTGAGGGTTGTGGGGGTGTCCTGCTCAAAGACATAATTTACAGATCTTTCAACTGCGTTAAAAAAAATGGCTATATCAAAATTTTGAATGGATGTCTTTGGGGAAATGGTTGGCTTGGAAAGGGTGTTAGTTGCCTTCCAATCAATTTCGACTATTAAAAAGAACACTAGCCATATCAATTTCCAATCGAATGAGCCCTTTTTGAAGTTTTTACAACAAAGCTTTCTATAAGAACCTTATATACCCCCGGGCATAAGTTACAACCCTTACCCTGAAGTCTTTGGGGGGAGTGTCCTCCCAAAAAAACATAATTTCTTTCTGGAAATCAACTACGTTGAACAAAATTGCTATCTTAAAATTTTGATTGGATGTGTTTGGGGAAATGGTGGGCGTGAAAGTGGTGTTAGCTGCCTTCCAATAGCTTTCGACTATTAAAAAGGGCACTAGCCATTCCAATTTCCAATCGAATCAGCCCTTTTCGAAGTTTCTATTACAACTCCTTTGACACGAAGTGCCCTGGTCTAAGGAAAAAAAACACATTGTGCCATCATCTTTCTTTACTTAGGCAGTGCAATTGTGCGGCCTAAGAAATAGATGGCCGTAAAGTATAACCATTAAAAGTTTGAGCTCAAACTTATAAAAGTACCCTAAGATTTGAACCCTAGAAATGAAAATCAAAAGAATTAAATTAAAGAAATTAAATAAATGAAAAAAAGTCCTTTAAGATGATTTTTCGGTTACTCTGGTCATGTCGCTTTCTATAAGAACCTTATACACCCCAGGGCATAACTTACAACCCTTGCTCTGAGGGCTTTTGGGGGGAGTGTACTCCCAAAAAAACATTATTTCTTTCTGGGAATCAACTACGTTGAACAAAATGGCTATCTTAAAATTTTGATTGGATGTGTTTGGGGAAATGGTGGGCGTGGAAGGGTTGTTAGTTGCCTTCCAATAGCTTTCGACTATTAAAAATGTCACTAGCCATTCCAATTTCCAATCGAATGAGCCTTTTTCGAAGTTTCTACTACAACTCCTTCGATACAAAATGCCCTGGTCTAAGGAAAAAAAATATTACATTATGCCAACATCGTTCTTTATTTAGGCAGTGCGATTGTGCGGCCTATGAAATAGATTGCCGTAAAGTATAACCATTAAAAGTTTGAGCTCAAACTTATAAAAGTACCCTAAGCTTTGAACCCTAGAAATAAAAATCAAAAGAATTAAATTAAAGAAATTAAATAAATGAAAAAAAGTCCTTTAACATGAACTTTCGGTTACTATGGTCATGTCGTTTTCGTTGAAAATTACATTTTATTTAATATTTCGGTTAAACAGAATACGGCGACTAAGATTATAAAGTACAATTCTTAGAAACGAGTTGAAAACAAACAGATCTCACGTTCGATTCCTACACTAGACATAAATTCCATAAAATCAATAGAAAAACTGCTTAGAAGCTAAAAAGTGTGTCGTTCGAAAAGAAAACATGTCATTCTCTATAACTGTAGTTAACAATAATGCCGTCTATGACTTTGGTCTCATGCAGGTCTCATGTAATTAGACCCCCGTGCAAACCAACCCACCTGTACTTCAACAAGCGTTATAGATTAGTTTGCTGTTGTGAGTCTATGTAATAACTTTTGATTCCCAAATCAATATTCTTGTTCTTTATACTGAACTTTTGTGTTTTCAGTTAAGCACTGGTTTTCTGTAATCCTACAAACGTAGAGAAATATCACCAGTTGGTTTATTTGCACTAGTTTATCGATATATGTTAGATAGACTGTGAAGTTATAATTTTTGTTCGTTTTAAGTTTCAACTTCGCTCTTTACTTCCCTCGAAAAAACTTTGTTTTTCTTTAAATTAATCATTCTAATAAACAGGCGTATCAAAAGAGGTATCACAATTAAGTCTGCTGTAGCCAATTATGAAAAGTAGAAGCCAAGCAAACTTTTAAACTGAAAACGTTAAAAAAGACAAAGAACGAGATCGGAACACGTTTTCCGATTAACATTTTCAGTATTACTTTAGTTTTTCAAAAATTCAAAAACTAACGGACTAAAACAAGCTTTGTAAGCAGCAGCACCTTCTAATTAGGATAAGGTTATAGGTAATCCTCGGCTTCTATAAAATTCGGGCTTAACGTTTTAAACGTCTAAGTCTTAAACGTCTAAACATCGGTCCAATCGTAAGGGTTTTCAAACAGTTTGTAGTCACAAAATGTAAGTAAGGAGTCAGTCGGACGGATGTAACTGTAGTAGGGTAAGAGGTACCATTTTGCTTAGACGTATAGCAATCTCCATGTTATTCTAAGGGCTTATGTTCCTTCCATGCTATTCTATGTTCCTTCCATTGTTATTCTATGGGACCTCTACACGTGATTAAACACGTCATGAAACTACGTGCTATTTGCTTATGTCCTGTTGGTACCATTCCAAACGAGTGGGGATTCCCCGCTTGTTCCTAAACATTGCAAAAAAGATAACAGTATGAACGGGGGATTCCCCGCACAAATTTGTTTCAACTCCAAGTTTTTTTCAACGTTTGATAGACATTTTTACAAAAAAGGGGGTAATTAGTGATTGGATAATTTTTTTAACGTGAAATCTCTGAATAAAATATTTTTGGAGCATGTACTTGACGATGGATAAAAGGGTTAAGGTGATTAGCAATTACGAGCAAGGATCCCCCCCCCCACTAGTTCCTGGCAGTAGGCTACGCATATCAAATTGCTGTACTGTGGGTTAGGTAACATGATTAAACACGCTTTTACAATCGGAATTCATTGATTGACATTTGCAAAAAAGGGTAATTAGTGATTGGATAATCTCTTAACGTGAAGGGTCAATTTTGGAGGGAAAACCAAAAATACTCAGAATCGAAAATAAATGGGATCTGCCTCAAGGGAAGGCTCAGAGGCCCTTCGTTCCCCCATTTCTGAGGGCAGGGAGGGGGGAGGGGGTCAATTGTGGAGGGAAAACCAAAAATACTCATAATCGAAAATAAATGGTTCTGCCTCAAGGGTAAGGCACAGAGGCCCTTAGTGCCCCCATTTCTGAGGGCAGGGGCGGGGGGGGGTCAATTTTGGAGGGAAAACCAAAAATACTCAGAATCGAAAATAAATGGGATCTGCCTCACGGGCACGGCTCAGAGTCCCTTCGTTCCCCCATTTCTGTGGGCAAGGGAGGGGGAGGGTCAATTTTGGAGGGAAAACCAAAAATACTCAGATTCGAAAATAAATGGGATCTGCCTCAAAGGCACGGCTCAGAGGCCCTTTGGTCCTACCTTTCTGAGGGCAGGCGAAGGGGGGGGGTCAACTTTGGAGGGAAAACCAAAAATGCTGAGAATAGAAAATACCTGAGATCTCTCTCTAGGGCCCGGCTGAGAGCCCCTTCCTTCCCCCATTTCTGAGGGGCAGGGGGGGGGGGAGGGTCAATTTTGGAAGGAAAACCAAAAATACTCAGAATCGAAAATAAATGGGATCTGCCTCAAGGGCAAGGCTCAGAGGCCCTTTCTTCCTCCATTTCTGAGGGCAGGGGAGAGAAGGGGGTCAATTTTGGAGGGAAAACTAAAAATACTCAGAAAGTTCATTTTGAATTTCTTTCATTGAAATGCAAGAGTTGGGATATTTCAGTAGTGTTTTGTTGTGCTGTACCATGTCACAGTTACATTCTGTTGATTTTCATAGTTCTTTTTGAATTTCTTTCATTGAAATGCAAGAGTTGGAATCTTTTAGTAGTGTCTTGTTGTGCTTTACCTTGTCACAGTTATTTTCTCTTGGTTTTTCAAAGTTCATTTTGAATTTTTTTCTTGAAATTCAAGAGTTGGAATATTTCAGTAGTGTTTTGTCGTGCTTTACCTTGTCACAGTTACATTCTGTTGATTTTCATAGTTCATTTTGAATTTCTTTCATTGAAATGCAAGAGTTGGAATATTTCAGTAGTGTTTTGTTGTGCTTTACCTTGTCACAGTTACATTCTCTTAATTTTTCAAAGTTCATTTTGAATTTCTTTCCTTGAAATGCAAGAGTTGGAGTATTTCAGTGGTGACTTGTTGTGCTTTACCTTGTCACAGTTACATTCTCTTGATTTTTCAATGTTCATTTTGAATTTCTGTCGTAAAATGCAAGAGTTGGAATATTTCAGTAGTGTTTTGTTCTGCTTTACCTTGTCACAGTTACATTCTGTTGATTTTCATAGTTCATTTTGAATTTCTTTCATTGAAATGCAAGAGTTAGAATATTTCAGTAGTGTTTTGTTGTGCTTTACCTTGTCACAGTTACATTCTCTTAATTTTCCAAAGTTCATTTTGAATTTCTTTCGCGAAATGCAAGAATTGGAATATTTCAGTAGTGACTTGTTGTGCTTTACCTTGTCAAAGTTACATTCTCTTGATTTTTCGAAGTTCATTTTGAATTTCTGTCGTGAAATGCAAGAGTTGGAATATTTCAGTAGTGTTTTGTTGTGCTCTACCTTTTCACAATTACATTCTATTGATTTTCATAGTTCATTTTGACTTTCTTTCATTGAAATGAACGAGTTGGAATATTCCAGTAGTGTTTTGTTGTGCTTTACCTTGTCACAGTTACATTCGCTTAATTTTTCAAAGTTCATTTTGAATTTCTTTCGTGAAATGCAAGAATTGGAATATTTCAGTAGTGTCTTGTCGTGGTTTACCTTGTCACAGCTACATTCTCATGATTTTTCAAAGTTCATTTTGGATTTCTTTCATTGAAATGCAAGAGTTGGAATATTTCAGTAGTGACTTGTTGTGCTTTACCTTGTCACAGTTACATTCTCTTGATTTTCATAGTTCATTTTGAATTTCTTCCATTGAAATGCAAGAGTTGGAATATTTCAGTAGTGTTTTGTTGTGCTTTACCTTGTCACAGTTACATTCTCTTAATATTTCAAAGTTCATTTTGAATTTCTTTCGTGAAATGCAAGAATTGGAATATTTCAGTATTGTCTTGTCGTGGTTTACCTTGTCACAGCTACATTCTCATGATTTTTCAAAGTTCATTTTGAATTTCTGTCAGTGAAATGCAAGAGTTTGAATATTCCAGTAGTGACTTGTTGTGCTTTACCTTGTCACAGTTACATTCTCTTGATTTTTCGAAGTTCATTTTGAATTTCTGTCGTGAAATGCAAGAGTTGGAAAATTGGGGTCTTAGTCCACCAGCCTGAATGGTGGAAATCGACTAGCTTAGTATTCGGGTCTTAGTCCACCAGCCTGAATGGTGGAAATCCACTAGCTCAGTATTGGGGTCCCAGTCCACCAGCCTGGACGGTGGAAATTCACTAGCTCAGAATTGGGGTCTTAGTCCGCCAGCCTGAATGGTGGAAATCCACTAGCTCAGTATTGGGGTCTTAGTCCACCAGCCTGAATGGTGAATATCCACAGCTTTACCTTGTCACAGTTACATTTTCTTAATTTTTCGAAGTTCATTTTGAATTTCTGTCGTGAAATGCAAGAGTTGGAATATTTCAGTAGTGTTTTGTTGTGCTTTACCTTGTCACAGTTACATTCTGTTGATTTTCATAGTTCATTTTGAATTTCTTTCATTGAAATGCAAGAGTTGGAATATTTCAGTAGTGTTTTGTTGTGCTTTACCTTGTCACAGTTACATTCTGTTGATTTTCATAGTTCATTTTGAATTTCTTTCTTTAAAATGCAAGAGTTGGAATATTTCAGTAGTGTTTTGTTGTGCTTTACCTTGTCACAGTTACATTCTCTTAATTTTTCAAAGTTCATTTTGAATTTCTTTCGTGAAATGCAAGAATTGGAATATTTCAGTAGTGTCTTGTCGTGGTTTACCTTGTCACAGCTATATTCTCATGATTTTTTCAAAGTTCATTTTGGATTTCTTTCATTGAAATGCAAGAGTTGGAATATTTCAGTAGTGACTTGTTGTGCTTTACCTTGTCACAGTTACATTCTCTTGATTTTCATAGTTCATTTTGAATTTCTTCCATTGAAATGCAAGAGTTGGAATATTTCAGTAGTGTTTTGTTGTGCTTTACCTTGTCACAGTTACATTCTCTTAATATTTAAAAGTTCATTTTGAATTTCTTTCGTGAAATGCAAGAATTGGAATATTTCAGTATTGTCTTGTCGTGGTTTACCTTGTCACAGCTACATTCTCATGATTTTTCAAAGTTCATTTTGAATTTCTGTCGTGAAATGCAAGAGTTTGAATATTCCAGTAGTGACTTGTTGTGCTTTACCTTGTCACAGTTACATTCTCTTCATTTTTCGAAGTTCATTTTGAATTTCTATAGTGAAATGCAAGAGTTGGAAAATTGGGGTCTTAGTCCACCAGCCTGAATGGTGGGAATCTACTAGCTCAGTATTCGGGTCTTAGTCCACCAGCCTGAATGGTGGAAATCCACTAGCTCAGTATTGGGGTCCCAGTCCACCAGCCTGGACGGTGGAAATTCACTAGCTCAGAATTGGGGTCTTAGTCCGCCAGCCTGAATGGTGGAAATCCACTAGCTCAGTATTGGGGTCTTAGTCCACCAGCCTGAATGGTGAATATCCACAGCTTTACCTTGTCACAGTTACATTTTCTTAATTTTTCGAAGTTCATTTTGAATTTCTGTCGTGAAATGCAAGAGTTGGAATATTTCAGTAGTGTTTTGTTGTGCTTTACCTTGTCACAGTTACATTCTGTTGATTTTCATAGTTCATTTTGAATTTTTTTCATTGAAATGCAAGAGTTGGAATATTTCAGTAGTGTTTTGTTGTGCTTTACCTTGTCACAGTTACATTCTGTTGATTTTCATAGTTCATTTTTAATTTCTTTCATTGAAATGCAAGAGTTGGAATATGTCAGTAGGGTTTTGTTGTGCTTTACCTTGTCACAGTTACATTCTCTTAATTTTTCAAAGTTCATTTTGAATTTCTTTCGTGAAATGCAAGAATTGGAATATTTCAGTAGTGTCTTGTCGTGGTTTACCTTGATACAGCTACATTCTCATGATTTTTCAAAGTTCATTTTGAATTGCTGTCGTGAAATGCAAGATTTGGAATATTTCAGTAGTGACTTGTTGTGCTTTACCTTGTCACAGTTACATTCTCTTGATTTTTCGAAGTTCATTTTGAATTTCTGTCGTGAAATGCAAGAGTTGAAAAATTGGGGTCTTAGTCCACCAGCCTGAATGGTGGAAATCCACTAGCTCAGTATTGGGGTCTTAGTCGACCAGCCTGAATGGTGGAAATCCACTAGCTCAGTATTGGGTTCTCAGTCCACCAGCCTGAATGGTGGAAATTCACTAGCTCAGAATTAGGGTCTTAGTCCACCAGCCTGAATGGTGGAAATTCACTAGCTCAGAATTGGGGTCTTAGTCAGTGTTCAGATTGGAGCGTTGGGGTCCGACTATCTGGGCTTTATTTGTCAAGGCCTGAATGCTAAGCGACGGACACGAGCTCGATTGGGACCCCATTGTGAAAATGGAAAACAAAAAACAAAAATATATTGTTGGTATGTGTTTAGAGCATGGCATGGTTACCGCTAGGGCAACAGTCTAACCGTTGACGGTTTTAGGTATCCGTGAATAAGTTCTAAGGCAAGAGTGGAAGTTGGGACAAATTTTTGGAGGTGCCCACCTCACCTGCCCAGAGTCTCAGGCAAGTGACCCTAAATTTGAAAAAGTGGAAATTGGCTCAGATTTTCTAAACTGAGCTGAGATAATGAATAGATACTATTGGGAAAGTGATTGGAGACGCTGGGCATCCGTGAACAAGTGCTAAATTGAGAGAGGAATTTGGGACAATATTTGGGGGCGTCCACCCGCCCAGAGTCTCCGGCAGGTGACCCAAAAATTTAAAAAACACACAGAGACGACAGACACAAAGAGATACGAAACACACAAAGAGACGACACACGCAAATAGAGGACAAACACACAGAAACGACACACACACACAGAGATGACACACACATAGAGACAAAACAGACATAGAGATGACAGACACACAGATACGAAACACCCACAGAGACGAAACATGCACAGAGACGACACACACACAGAGTCCACTCACACACAGAGGACAAACCCACAGGGACGACAGACACAAAGAGACGAATCACACACAGAGCGGACAAACACACAGAAACGACACATCGAGACGACACATGCACAGAGACTATACACACACACAGAGTCAACACACACAGAGAGACGAGAAACACACACAGAAATGACAAACATACACAGAGACGACACACACAAAGAGACTTCACACACACACAATTACGAAACACACATAGAGACGACACACACATAGAGACAACACACACACACAGAGAAAACATCCACACAGAGACGACACACACACAGAGACGACACACACACAGAGATGACAAACTCAAAGTGACGACTTAAACAAAGAGACTACACACACACATAGAGGACAAACACGAAGAAACGACACACACACACACAGAGACGACACACACATAGAGACGACACACACAAAGAGATGACACACACACAGAGACGACAACACATAAAGAGACGACACGCACACAGAGACGAAAAACACACAGAGATAACACACACACACAGATACGAAACACCCACAGAGACGACACATGCACAGAGACGACACACACACACACAGAGCCAACTCACGCACAGAGAGGACAAACACACAGAGACGACAGACACAAAGAGATGACTCACACACAGAGAGGACAAACACACAGAAACGACACACACAGAGAGACGACACACACACACAGAGACAACACAGACACAGAGACGACACACACACAGAGACGAAACACACACAGAGACGACACATACACAGAGACGACACACACATAGAGACAACAAACATACAGAAAAGACACAAAAACAGAGACGACACACTCACATAGAGATGACACACACACACACACAAACACACACACACACACACACACACTACACACAAACATACACACAGAGATACACACACAGACACACACACAGACACACAAACAAACACACACACACAAACACACACACACAGATACAGACACAAACAAACACACACACAGACCCACAAACACACAAAGACAACAAACACAGAGAAGACGACACACACACAGAGACGATAAACATACAGAGAAGACACAAAAACAGAGACGACACACCCACATAGAGATGACACCCACATAGAGATGACACACACACACACACACACAAACACACACACACAGATACACACACACACACACACCCACCCACACACACACAAAGACAACAAACACAGAGAAGACGACACACACACAGAG
>NC_142794.1:38023378-38030583 GCF_049724085.1 Artemia sp. Qi Xiang Cuo
TTGTCTCTTTATGTTTTTCAAATCTTTGCATTTTTATCATCTGTGTGTGTGTTTGTCGTCTCTTTGCGTGTGTCGTCTCTGTCGGCGTTTCGTCTCTGTGTGTATGTGTTGTCTCTGTGTGTTTGTCGTCTCTGTGCGCTTGTCGTCTCTATGCGGTGTCGTCTCTTTTTTTTTGTCGTCTCTGTGTCTGTGTTGTTTATATGTATTTGTCTTATCTCTGTGTGTGTGTGTGTGTCGTTTCTGTGTGCTTGTCGTCTCTGAGTGTGTGTCGTCTCTTTGTGTAAGTCGTCACTTTGTGTGTGCTGTCTCTGTGTGTGTGTCGTCTCTCTGTGTGTGTGTCATCTCTGTGTGGGTGTTGTCTCTGTGTGTGTGTGTTGTCTCTATGTGTATGTTTTGTCTGTAAGTGTGTGTTGTATTTGTGTTTGTGTGACGTCTCTTTGTGTGTGTCGTCTCTGTGTATGTTTGTCATTTCTGTGTGTGTGTCTCGTCTCTGTGTGTGTGTTGACTCTGTGTTTGTGTATCGTCTCTGTGCATGTGTCATCTCTATGTGTCGTTTCTGTGTGTTTGTCCTCTCTGTGCGCGATTCGTCTCTTTGTGTCTGTCGTCCCTGTGGGTTTGTCCTCTGTGTGTGAGTGGACTCTGCGTGTGTGTATCGTCTCTGTGCATGTGTCGTCTCTGTGAGTGTTTCGTTTCTGTATTTCTGTAATCTCTAAGTCTGTTTTATCTCTATGTGTGTTTCATCTCTGTGTGTGTGTGTCGTTTCTGTGTGATTGTCCTCTCTGTGCGTGTGTCGTCTCTTTGTGTGTTTCGTATCTCTTTGTGTCTGTCGTCTCTGTGTGTTTTTTAAATTTTTGGGTCACCTGCCGGAGACTCTGGGCGGGTGGGCGCCCCCAAATATTGTCCCAAATTCCTCTCTCAATTTAGCACTTGTTCAGGGATGCCCAGCGTCTCCAATCACTTTCCAAATAGTATGTATTCATTGTCTCAGCTCAGTTTAGAAAATCTGAGCCAATTTCTACTTTTTCAAATTTAGGGTCACTTGCCTGAGACTCTGGGCAGGTGAGGTGGGCACCTCCAAAAATTTGTCCCAACTTCCGCTCTTGCCTTAGAACTTATTCAAGGATACCTAAAACCGTCAACGGTTAGACTGTTGCCCTAGCGGTAACCATGCCATGCTCTACACACATACCAACAATTTATTTTTGTTTTTTGTTTTCTATTTTCACAATGGGGTCCCAATCGAGCTCATGTCCGTTGCTTAGCATTCAGGCCTTGACAAATAAAGCCCAGATAGTCAGACCCCAACTCTCAAATCTGAACACTGACTAAGACCCCAATTCTGAGCTAGTGAATTTCAACAATTCAGTCTGGTGGACTAAGACCCCAATTCTGAGCTAGTGAATTTCCACCATTCAGGCTGGTGGACTAAGACCCTAATTCTGAGCTAGTGAATTTCCACCATTCAGGCTGGTGGACTGAGACCCCAATACTGAGCTAGTGGATTTCCACCATTCAGGCTGGTGGACTAAGACCCCAATAATGAGCTAGTGAATTTCCACCATTCAGGCTTGTGGACTAAGACCCCAATTCTGAGCTAGTGCATTTCCACCGTTCAGGCTGGTGGACTGTGACTCCAATACTGAGCTAGTGGATTTCCACCATTCAGGCTGGTGGACTAAGACCCCAATACTGAGCTAGTGGATTTCCACCATTCCGGCTGGTGGACTAAGACCCCAATTTTTCAACTCTTGCATTTCACGACAGAAATTCAAAATGAACTTCGAAAAATCAAGAGAATGTAACTCTGACAAGATAAAGCACAAGAATTCACTACTGAAATATTCTAACTCTTGCATTTCACGACGGAAATTCAAAATGAACTTTGAAAAATCAAGAGAATGTACCTGTGACAAGATAAACCACGACAAGACACTACTGAAATATTCCAATTCTTGCATTTCACGAAAGAAATTCAAAATGAACTTTGAAAAATTAAGAGAATTTAACTGTGACAAGGTAAAGCACAACAAAACACTACAAAAATATTCCAACTCTTGCATTTCAATGAAAGAAATTCAAAATGAACTATGAAAATCAACAGAATGTAACTGTGACAAGGTAAAGCACAACAAAACACTACTGAAATATTCCAACTCTTGCATTTCACGACAGAAATTCAAAATGAACTTCGAAAAATCAAGAGAATGTAACTGTGACAAGGTAAAGCTGCGGATTTCCACTATTCAGGCTGGTGGACTAAGACCCCAATGCTGAGCTAGTGGATTTCCACCATTCAGGCTGGTGGACTAAGACCCCAATTCTGAGCTAGTGAATTTCCATCGTTCAGGATGGTGGACTGGGACCCCAAAACTGAGCTCGTAGATTTCCACCATTCAGGCTGGTGGACTAGGACCCCAATACTTAGCTAGTGGATTTCCACCATTCAGGCTGGTGGACTAAGACCCCAATTTTCCAACTCTTGCATTTCACGACAGAAATTCAAAATGAACTTCGAAAAATCAAGAGAATGTAACTGTGACAAGGTAAAGCACAACAAGTCACTACTCAAATATTCCAACTCTTGCATTTCACGACAGAAATTCAAAATGAACTTTGAAAAATCATGAAAATGTAGCTGTGACAAGGCAAACCACGACAAGACAATACTGAAATATTCCAATTCTTGCATTTCACGAAATAAATTCAAAATGAACTTTGAAAAATCAAGAGAATGTAACTGTGACAAGGAAAAGCACAACAAGTCACTACTGAAATATTCCAACTCTTGCATTTAAATGAAAGAAATCCAAAATGAACTTTGAAAAATCATGAGAATGTAGCTGTGACAAGGTAAACCACGACAAGACACTACTGAAATATTCCAATTCTTGCATTTCAAGAAATAAATTCAAAATGAACTTTGAAAAAACTCAGAGAATGTAACTGTGACAAGGTAAAGCACAACAAAACACTACTGAAATATTCCAACTCTTGCATTTCAATGAAAGAAATTCAAAATAAACTATGAAAATAAACAGAATGTAACTGTGACAAGGTAAAGCACAACAAAACACTACTGAAATATTCCAACTCTTGAATTTCAATTAAATAAATTCAAAATTAAATATTAAAATCAAAAGAATGTAACTGTGACAAGGTAAAGAAAAACAAAACACTACTGAAATATTCCAACTCTTGCATTTCTCGACAGAAATTCAAAATGAACTTCGAAAAATCAAGAGAATGTAATTGTGACAAGGTAAAGCACAACAAGTCACTACTGAAATATTCCAACTCTTGCATTTCAATGACAGAAATCCAAAATGAACTTTGAAAAATCTTGAGAATGTAGCTGTGAGAAGGTAAACCACGACAAGACACTACTGAAATATTCTAGTTCTTGCATTTAGCGAAAGAAATTCAAAATGAACTTTGAAAAAATTCAGAGAATGTAACTGTGACAAGGTAAAGCACAACAAAACACTACTGAAATATTCCAACTCTTGCATTTCGGTGAAAGAAATTCAAAATGAACTATGAAAATCAATAGAATGTAACTGTGACAAGGTAAAGCACAACAAAACACTACTGAAATATTCCAACTCTTGCATTTCACGACAGAAATTCAAAATGAACTTCGAAAAATCAAAAGAATGTAACTGTGACAAGGTAAAGCACAACAAGTCACTACTGAAATATTCCAACTCTTGCATTTCAACGAAAGAAATCCAAAATGATCTTTGAAAAATCATGAGAATGTAGCTGTGACAAGGTAAACCACGACAAGACACTACTGAAATATTCCAACTCTTGCATTTCAATGAAAGAAATTCAAAATGAACTACGAAAATCAACAGAATGTAACTGTGACAAGGTAAAGCACAACAAAACACTACTGAAATATTCCAACTCTTGCATTTCACGACAGAAATTCAAAATGAACTTCGAAAAATCAAGAGAATGTAACTGTGACAAGGTAAAGCACAACAAGTCACTACTGAAATATTCCAACTCTTGCATTTCAACGAAAGAAATTCAAAAAGAACTTTGAAAAATTAAGAGAATGTAACTGTGACAAGGTAAAGCACAACAAAACACTACTGAAATAGTCCAACTCTTGCATTTCAATGAAAGAAATTCAAAATGAACTATGAAAATCAACAGAATGTAACTGTGACAAGGTAAAGCACAACAAAACACTACTGAAATATTCCAACTCTTTCATTTCAATGAATTAAATTAAAAATTAAATCCGAAAA
This sequence comes from Artemia sp. Qi Xiang Cuo, assembly GCF_049724085.1. Classification (NCBI taxonomy): domain Eukaryota; kingdom Metazoa; phylum Arthropoda; class Branchiopoda; order Anostraca; family Artemiidae; genus Artemia; species Artemia sp. Qi Xiang Cuo. Next base: position 38,027,638 of record NC_142794.1, read on the forward strand.
TGAACCGAATGTAACTGTGACCAGGTAAAGCACAACAATACAATACTGAAATATTCCAACTCTTGCATTTCACGACAGAAATTCAAAATTAACTTCGAAAAATCAAGAGAATGTAACTGTGACAAGGTAAAGCACAACAAGTCACTACTGAAATGTTCTTGCATTTCAATGAAAGAAATTCAAAATGAACTATGAAAATCAACAGAATGTAACTGTGACAAGGTAAAGCACAACATAACACTACTGAAATATTCCAACTCTTGCATTTCACGACAGAAATTCAAAATGAACTTCGAAAAATCAAGAGAATGTAACTGTGACAAGGTAAAGCACAGCAAGTCACTACTGAAATATTCCAACTCTTGCATTTTACGACAGAAATTCAAAATGAACTTCAAAAAATAAAGAGAATGTAACTGTGACAAGGTAAAGCACAACAACTCACTACTGAAATATTCCAACTCGTGCATTTCACGACATAAATTCAAAATGAACTTTGAAAAATCATGAGAATGTAGCTTTGACAAGGTAAACCACGACAAGACACTACTGAAATATTCCAATTCTTGCATTTCACGAAAGAAATTCAAAATGAACTTTGAAAAATTAAGAGAATGTAACTGTGACAAGGTAAAGCACAACAAAACACTACTGAAATATTCCTACTCTTGCATTTCAATGAAAGAAATTCAAAATGAACTATTAAAATCAACAGAATGTAGCTGTGACAAGGTAAAGCACAACAAAACACTACTGAAATATTCCAACTCTTGCATTTCACGACAGAAATTCAAAATGAACTTCTAAAAATCAAGAGAATGTAACTGTGACAAGGTAAAGCACAACAAGTCACTACTGAAATGTTCCAACTCTTGCATTTCAATGAAAGAAATTCAAAATGAACTATGAAAATCAACAGAATGTAACTGTGACAAGGTAAAGCACAACAAAACACTACTGAAATATTCCAACTCTTGCATTTCACGACAGAAATTCAAAATGAAATTCGAAAAATCAAGAGAATGTAACTGTGACAAGGTAAAGCTGTGGATTTTCACCATTCAGGCTGGTGGACTAAGACCCCAATACTGAGCTAGTGGATTTCCACCATTCAGGCTGGTGGACTAAGACCCCAATTCTGAGCTAGTGAATTTCCGAAGTTCAGGCTGGTGGACTGGGACCCCAATACTGAGCTAGTGGATTTCCACCATTCAGGATGGTGGACTAGGACCCCAATACTAAGCTAGTGGATTTCCACCATTCAGGCTGGTGGACTAAGACCCCAATTTTCCAACTCTTGCATTTCACGACAGAAATTCAAAATGAACTTCGAAAAATCAAGAGAATGTAACTGTGACAAGGTAAAGCACAACAAGTCACTACTGAAATATTCCAACTCTTGCATTTCACGACAGAAATTCAAAATGAACTTCGAAAAATCATGAAAATGTAGCTGTGACAAGGCAAACCACGACAAGACAATACTGAAATATTCCAATTCTTGCATTTCACGAAAGAAATTCAAAATGAACTTCGAAAAATCAAGAGAATGTAACTGTGACAAGGTAAAGCACAACAAGTCACTACTGAAATATTCCAACTCTTGCATTTCAACGAAAGAAATCCAAAATAAACTTTGAAAAATCATGAGAATGTAGCTGTGACAAGGTAAACCACGACAAGACACTACTGAAATATTCCAATTCTTGCATTTCACGAAAGAAATTCAAAATTAACTTTGAAAAAATTCAGAGAATGTAACTGTGACAAGGTAAAGCACAACAAAACACTACTGAAATATTCCAACTCTTGCATTTCAATGAAAGAAATTCAAAATGAACTATGAAAATCAACAGAATGTAACTGTGACAAGGTAAAGCACAACAAAACACTACTGAAATGTTCCAACTCTTGCATTTCAATGAAAGAAATTCAAAATGAACTATGAAAATCAACAGAATGTAACTGTGACAAGGTAAAGCACAACAAAACACTACTGAAATATTCCAACTCTTGCATTTCACGACAGAAATTCAAAATGAACTTCCAAAAATCAAGAAAATGTAACTGTGACTAGGTAAAGCTGTGGATTTCCACCATTCAGGCTGGTGGACTAAGACCCCAATACTGAGCTTGTGGATTTCCACCATTCAGGCTGGTGGACTAAAACCCCAAGTCTGAGTTAGTGAATTTCCACCGTTCAGGCTGGTGGACTGGGACCCCAATACTCAGCTAGTGGATTTCTACCATTCAGGCTGGTGGACTAGCACCCCATTATTAAGCTAGTAGATTTCCACCATTCAGGCTGGTGGACTAAGACCCCAATTTTCCAACTCTTGCATTTCACGACAAAAATTCAAAATGAACTTCGAAAAATCAAGAGAATGTAACTGTGACAGGGTAAAGCACAACAAGTCACTACTGAAATATTCCAACTCTTGCATTTCACGACAGAAATTCAAAATGAACTTTGAAAAATCATGAAAATGTAGCTGTGACAAGGTAAACCACGACAAGACAATACTGAAATATTCCAATTCTTGCACTTCACGAAATAAATTCAAAATTAACTTTGAAAAAATTAAGATAATTTAACTGTTACAAGTTAAAGCACAACAAAACACTACTGAAATATTACAAATCTTACATTTCAATGAAAGAAATTCAAAATGAAATATGAAAATAAATAGAATGCAAATGTGACAATTTAAAGCACAACAAAACACAACTGAAATATTCAAAATCTTGCATTTCACGGCAGAAATTCACACTTAACTAATAAAAATAACGAGAATGTAACAGTGACAAGGGAAAGCACAACAAGTCACTACTGAAATATTCCAACTCTTGCATTTCAACAAAAGAAATCCAAAATGATCTTTGAAAAATCATGAGAATGTAGCTGTGACAAGGTAAACCACGACAAGACACTACTGAAATATTCCA
>NC_142794.1:38391697-38423358 GCF_049724085.1 Artemia sp. Qi Xiang Cuo
CGTTTTGAGTTTGACTCGGTTATTTATTGTAATTTCTGTTCTTTTTGGGTTTCATTTATTTATCGATGCTGACTTGCGGTAGTTTCATGCTTGGTAGATTATTTGATTATAGTTTTGCTCACTTTTTGTTTATTGGAGTTCTTTACTTTTCGTTGATAAACTGATTTTGTGGAAAAAGTTTTTTAATTAATTTCTGTTCGTTTTATTTTGACATAGTCTTTCTGGGGAAAAAGAAAATAATACTTTAGATCTTTTCTTTGTTTTAAGACTTTATAGTTTGGCCTGCTATTTGTATGCTAGAGAAAAGTTTTTTTTAATTAAATTCTGTTCGTTTTATATTGACATAGTTTTTTCAGGAAAAAGAAAATAATGCTTCAAATCTTTTCGTAATTTTAAGACTTTATAGTTTGGCCTGCTATTAGTATGCTGGAGAAAAATTTTCAGCAATTTTGAACAACATACACCCTTTTAAAAATCTGAACACAAATAGTAGTGTTTAATTTAGTTTCATACCTCCTCTAGTTGACCTGAAATGGAAAACTGATACCATTCGCAAAAAAACCTGTTTACTTTCTTTGATAGCTTGGATACACTTACGCTATTTTGATTTGGTTAAATATTAAGAGCAGAAGTAGCCCCAAAAGTTTGTTCTTGGATAAAGCAGTCGTTCATGGGATACTGCTGAGATGCCTTATTGGGAATTAGCATTAACACAGCGCATTTTGATTTAATCTTAAGGCAACATTTAGTCTTAAAACATAAAGGCAAATTGGAGGGTGGGCGTGGGAGGCGGATTAGTTTTCCTCCAACCACTTTCGAGAATTAAAAATGGCATCAGCCCTTTCTATTGAATCGAATGAGCCCTTTTCGAAGTTCTTACGGCAACTCCTTCAATACGAGTGCCCTAGTCTAAACAACAGCAACAACAAAAAATAACACATTATACCCACATCGATCTTTACTATAAAAATGTCAAGCCTTCCAATCACTTTCGATTATTGAAAAGGGCAATACGCCTTTCGATTTCAAATCGAATGAGCCCTTTTTGAGTTTATACGACAACGCTTTCTATAAACACCTTATGTGCCCCCAGGGCATAAATTACAACCCCAACCTTAATGGCTGTGAGTGTGGTTGCCATCCTCTAAGACCAAATTTCCAGAACTTTCAACTACGTTAAACAAAATGGCTATCTCAATTTTTATTGGATGTGTTTGGGAAAATGGTGGGCAGAGAAGGGCGATAGTCACTCTCCAATCACTTTCAACTATTAAACAAGGCACTAGCCCTTTCAATTTCCAATCAAATGAGCCCCTTTGAAGTCTGTATCACAATACTTTCAATAAAAACCTTATATACCCCCAGGGCATAACTTAAAACCCTTGCCAAGAGGGCTGGGGGTGGTTGTCATCCTCAAAGACCTAATTTCCAGAATTTTCTGCTGCGTTGAAAAAAATGGCTATCTGAAAATTTTGATTGGATGTGTTTGGGGGAATAATGGGTGTGAGAGGGGGTTTAGTTACCAACCAATCACTTTCGACTATTAAAAAGGGTCCTAGCCCTCTCAATTTCCAATTGAATAAGCCCCTTTTGAAGTTTCTACGACAACGCTATCTATATAAACCTTATATGCCCCCAGGACATAACTTACAACCTTTGTCCTGGGGGCTCTCGGGGGTTTGTCACCGTTAAATACATAATTTTCAGAACTTTCATTTACGTTGAACAAAATGGCTATCTCAAAACTTTGATTGAATGTGTTTGGGGAAATGGGGGATTTGAGAGGGGGGATAATTACTCTCCGCTAACTTTCGACTATTAAAAAGGGTAATTTTCCAAATGAGCCCTTTTTGAAATTTCTATAACAACTTTCTATATAAACCTTATATGGCCCCAGGGCATAACTTACAGCCCTTGCACTGAGGGCTATGATGAAGTTATCATCGTTAAAAAGCTAATTTCCAGAACTTTTGACAACGTTGAACAAAAAGGATATCTCAAAATTTTGATTGGATTTGTTTGGGGAAATGGTGGGCGTGAGAGGGGGGTTAGTTGCCCTTCAATCACTTCTTACTATTAAAAAGGTACTAGCCCTTTCAATTTCCAATCAAATGAGCCCTTTTTGAAGTTTCTATAACATCGCTTTCTATAAAAAACCTTATATGCCCCCCGGGGCATAACTAACAACCCTGAACCTGTTGTCTGTGGGGGGGGGAGGGGTTTTCATCCTTAAAGACCTAATTTCCAAAACTTTCTACTATGTTCAATAAAATGGCTATCTAAAAATTTTGATTGGATGTGTTTGGAGAAAAAGTTGGTGTGAGAGGGGGGTTAGTTACCCTTAAAGGATTTTAGACTATTGAAAAAGGCACTAGCCCTTTGATTTTCCAGTCGAATGAGCCCTTTTTCAAGTTTCTACGACAAAGATTTCAATAAAAACTCATGTGTCCCCAGGGCATAACTTATAACACTTGCCCTGAAGACCGTGGGGGGAGTGTTCTAATCAAATGTATGATTTCCAGAACTTTAAAATGCGTGGAACAAAATGGTTATCTCAAAATTTTGATTGGATGTGGTTGGGGAAATGGTGGGCGTGGAATGGGTGTTAGTTGCCTTCCAATAACTTTCGACTGTTAAAAATGGCACTAGCCATTTCAATTTCCAATCAAATGAGCCTTTTTTGAAGTTTCTACGACAATGCGTTCTATAAAAACCTTATATGCCCCCAGGGCATAACATATAGCCCTTGCCCTGAGGGCTGTGTGTGGGGGGGGATGTCATCCTCAAAGACCTAATTTCCAGAACTTTCAACTACGCTGAACAAAATGACTATCTTAAAATTTTTATTTGATGTGTTTGGGGAAAGGTGGGCGTTAGAGGGGGGTTAGTTGGCCTCCAATCACGTTCGACTATTAAAAAAGGCACTAGCCCTTTGAATTTCCAATCGAATGAGCCTTTTTTGAAGTTTCTACGACAACGCTTTCTATAAAAACCTTATATGCTCCCAGGGCATAATTTACAACCCTTGTCCTGAGGGCTGTGGGAGAGTGTCCTCCTCAAAAACATGATTTCTATCTGGAAATCAACTACGCTGAACAAAATACTTATCTAAAAATCTTGATTGGATGTGTTAGGGGAAAAGATGGGCGTGAGAGGGGGGTTAGTTGCCCTCAAGTCACTTTTGACTATGAAAAAGGGCACTAGACCTTTGAATTTCCAATAAAATGAGCCATTTTTCAAATTTCTACGACAAAGATTTCAATAAAAACTTATCTGCCCCTAGGGCATAACTTATAACCCTTGCCATGAAGACTGTGGGGGGGGGGTGTCATTCTCAAAGGTATAATTTCCTGAACTTTAAACTAAGTGGAACAAAATTGCTATCTCAAAATTTTGATTGGATGTGTTTGGGGAAATGGTGTGCGTGGAAGGGGTGTTAGTTGCCTACCAATCACTTTTGACTATGAAAAAGGGCACTAGCCATTTCAATTTCCAATTGAATGAGCCCTTTTTGAAGTTTCTACGACAACGCTTTCTATAAAAACCTTATATGTCCCCAGGGCATAACTTACAACCCTTGCCCTGAAGGTTGTGGGGGAGTATCCTCCTCAAAAATAAATTTTCTATCTGGACATCAACTACGCTGCAATAAAAGCTATATTAGAGCTTTGATTGGAAATGTTGTGGGAAACGGTGGATGTGGACGGGGGGTTAGTTGCCTTCCAATCGCTGTCGACTCTTAAAAAGAGCACAAGTCACTCTAATTTCCAATTGAATGACCCCTTTTCGAAGTTTCTAGGACAAATTCTTTGATACGAATTACCCTGGTGTAAAGGAAAAAAAATATAAATAACAGATTGTGCCAACATCGTTCCTATATACCCCCAGGGCATACCTTAAAACCCTTACCCTGAGAGTTGTGGGGGGGAGGGGTTGTCTTCTTTAAAGACCTAATTTCCAAAACTTTCAACTACGTTGAATAAAATGGCTATCTAAAAATTTTGATTGGATGTGTTTGGGGAAAAGGTGGGTGTGAGAGGGGGGTTAGTTACCCTCAAATCACTTTAATCTATTAAAAAGGGCACTAGCCATTTGAATTTCCAGTCGAATTAGCCCTTTTTCAAGTTTTTTTTTTCAAGGGGTAATCGTACCAATCTAGTGGTCCTAGAACATCAAGAGAGGGCTCATTCAAGCGGAAATGAAGTTATAAGTAGAGAGGGGTCAGGAGGTACAAACAGGGCTCCTTATATGGGCGACTATTAAAAGGGGCTCTAGGCACTCCAATTTCCAATCGAATGAGCACTTGTGTATTATACAGTACATAATCACGACATCTCCTCCAATTCGCAAATTCCATTACCCCTTTTTTGCAAATGTTAAACAAACATCTCCGATTGTAAAAGCATTAAAAAATTTTCCAATCACTAATTACACCTTTTTTTGATCTTGCCTCATCAATTCTGAGTTTCACCCGTGACGCATTCTTAACCATCGCAATACCTTTACGCAAATACCTTTTCGCAAAAAATTCGCAAATCTCGTAAACTAAAGAATTAATTACCCTTTTCAAAAAAATTATTCGTTCTATTAATGAAACCCATGAAACGAATAGCCAATTTTAAAAAAAAAAACAAAAAAAAACCTACTAATCAAATAACATATTAATGACCACTGATTTAACATAAAAAAAAAACTTGTATATAATGACCTAGAAATCAACGTTAGAAAAAACTTTTCCTTAAGAGATCCGGTACTAACTGACCATGGTTACCCAATTACTTGAAAACCTACACGCATCTCTATGCCTCAGGCTTAGGTTTGCGTCTAGGTTTTCAACTAATTGGGTGCATACTACTAGTTACTTCGTATATGAGGGAGGCTGCTCCACTACAACACCTTGCTCTTTACGCTAAAGTTTGAATTATGTCCCAATTTTCTAATAACGACTCCTAAAATACTATTTTCCTTTATTTAGAACAATAAGAAGCTTTTATTATAAAAGTACTAAAAACCTTTAGCGTAAAGAGCGAGATGTTATGGGTGATTTTAGTAGGGGGAGGGGTTTAAATACTACCAGTACAAGATCACAGGGGTTTGAATACTACCAGTACAAGATCACAGCCAATCAGAGGGCTAGAATACTGCCAGTACAAGATCAGGTGCTTATTTCTAGGCCAATCACAGGGCTACAATACGACCAGTACAAGACCACACGCTCATTGAATCCGACCTGGTGTTACATCAGAATAGATTTCTGGGAATTGATTAGTTATTCCACCTCGTGAACATTCTTTTATAATGTTTTGTTCTTCAAACCTGAGATAGCAGTTCGTTTGAGAGTATCCAGGAACAAAATATATCAGCGCAGGGTTGCCAGAACAAAGGAACCATCAGAGATTAATCGAAATTTTAGGGGATTATTTGGGCGAAACAGTTTGAGACATTTTAGAGGATGATTTGGGTAAACCAGAGTGAGACCTTGTGACTTGACCTAGCTTTACTTCTCGACTGTGTTCTGTATAATACACAAGTACCATTTAAGCAGTGGTGTCAATAAAAAATATGCTGTAGCATTTAGTATACCAAAAATTTGATACTAATAAAGATGTAGATACCAAGAAAAGAATCTTAATAAAGAAATTCAGAACAATCCTTGGAAATCCTTAGAAATCAACTAGTCAGACGATTCTGGGTATGAACCATCGAGGATCGTAAGCACCAATGACCCTAACCATCAAAGACCTCAACCTCCAAGGGACCCCTCTCCCCAAGCACCAAGGGGTCCCCTCCCTCCAACTTTTTTGGGGACACCCCCCAATTTTCAATATAGAGGCTCGATTAAGAGTTATAAATGTGTAAGAAAAAAGTTATCAGAACGTCATATCAGACCTCATCTTTCGCTACTTAGACAAGCGAATGCTTTGAACATTCAATTCTGACACTTTGTTGCTTAACATTATGGAATATATCATTTAAAATGATATCTTTTAAAAGTCCCCCATGGCCTAAAATGTTTTCTCATTATTACTTTTCTATTTACTAACCTTAGGCACTTCAGCTATTCATGCAAACATCCAGCAATAAAACGATTATTAAAAAAGAAATTACCACCACTATAAAAATTAAAACACTTCAAAACATCTATTTTCAAAGCACTTTTTCTGATCGACTAATTTGAAAGCGGATAGTTTCAGTTTGAAAGTCGTCTAAGAAACGTTGAGTTGTTCATTGTTCCTAAGTGATGCGCGAACTTCAGACGAACTCAGAAGGACATTTTTTTCAAATTAGCTGGTGGAAATATTAAACAATATAGGCGACTTATGAAAACTAATATTTGTTAGGGGGGTGGGGGAGGATCCTATTGTATTTTCTGAAATTCTTGCATTTTAAGTTTTTCCACTAAATCTACCGAATTAAATATGTACGATTTTTGGGAATAAAGCAAATGTTTGAAGGCTGTACATAACCACTTTCCAATATTGGAAGCATGGGGCTTTCGTACATGCTACAATTGGCCTCTTGCTTATGTAATTTCGGTAAACCGTAAAACTTTGGGCAAAAGCTACCTCGGGGGAGAAATTTATTATACAATTGTGGGGTAATTATGCTATTATGTTTTAGATTCTTTAATTTGGTTATAGTTTTATTCGAAAACTTATCAGTATGGTCGTGAGTCATGGAAGTATATGTATTTGTGTCTTTTAAGTGCGAATAAATTTTGTTGTCGTAATCTAACGTATCCATTACTACAACTGGATTCCCTTGTCTAGCTTTTGTTATTATAATTGATGGGTCTTTGCGAAGATAACGAATTTTTATGTCGTGCGAAATTTCTGGCGTCAAATTAGTATGAGACGTAACTTTTTTTGGCTGTCGGAAAGTGTATTAATAAAACAAGACTTCACTTTATCTGCGTTACAAAATGATCCGTTGCGTTCATGCACAGACTATTCTAAGGAGGAAACTATATCTGCCACAGGAACTTGTTTTGATGGAAAAGAGAATTTTGGACCTTTTTCAAGAGTTTTGATTTCCTTAGATTCAAGAACTCTAAAGGGTTTTGTTTTTTTGTCCTTAATAAAGACCCTCCCACACAAATAGGATAATTTGATTGCGAGGGCAACACTTTGATTTTTGTCATGTTTTTTCGCTTTGCCGATGATTTTAGTTTAATATAAATTTTCCAGTACCACTTCATAGTAAGATTTGGGGGTTGAGTTGGAGTAAGATCCTCCCACATCGACTTATTGTTTACTGTTAAAGCACCGAGAACAGTGAAAATAAAATCAGTTGTTCGAATGGGTTAATGTGATGTTTGAATTGAGTATGTTAATGGGTTATTGAATTGGCTTTTAGCTATCCTTGGAAAAGTAACATTGCCTTTTAGGTTACCCCCTCCCTTTAACTTTTTCTCAAAATGACATGAAATAGGCTTGCGGCTGTACCAATAATAAGCTATGATTCCTCATAGACACGACGCGTTTTTCCCTGTGTTACTCTATGGCCGATTATCGATACCACATGACTGTACCATTTGAGAACTAAAGTTACGTCAAACAACAACATAGCTGATTATAACATGGGATCAAAGTGTAGAGTTAGAAATAACTTTTTAGTGTGAGTTTGCTATTTGTAATGGCCGCTATCATGACTTCGGTGATTCGTATGAGAGTAATGCAGCAAATTTAGAAATCATGGAAAATGAAATAAAAGAGGACAATATGTGTGAAATGAGAAGAAGAATCCTTGATGAAATGGTGAGAAAAAGGGTAATCTCATCAGTTTCTGCAGTGGAAGAAAGTGACCATTATCACAAGAAACAATACAGGCAATGGACATCCTCTCCATTACAAGGAAGATCAGGAGCACAAGGAAGCTCTCACAAAAGGAGGTTGGATATAGCAGAAAAGAAAAATATAAAGAAGAGACAAAGACAACATGGATACCTCTACAGAGGGCACTATCAAGAGAGAACACGATGAATTATTTTATGATTCAGATTCAGAATGTCTGAAGTTTTTCAATAATGTTAATAATGTATAATAATGTATGAAATATATTTTATATTAATATTCTACATGTCTTTACTTCATTAAAATATACATCACTTTGTTATAATTCCATTATTGTTAGAGTACGCTAACACCACAAACGCTTAGAATATCTATTAAAAAGTTGGAGATGTATGATATTAACAAACATGTAATATTTTACAAGCCTAAGTTACGTAACAATTTCCATGTTTCATTTGCATGCAATAGACACCGAGAGTTTTATGACTCCTCCTCGCAATGAATTCTATGGGTTTTATGACTCCTCCAAACAATGAATTCAGATGGTTTTAGGACTCGTCCCTCTAGTCATTAGTCTTTCTAACCTTGAGCAAAGATATAAAAGTTTTATGAAGTACTTCTTTGCTCACATATTACATTAATAACTTCTAGAATGATAGGACTATATGACACAGAATTTATTGGTTTGAAAAAATCATCTTGTGGTGTTATATTTGTGACACTGACAAACCATGGATCACCCGCGAACTCAAGCAGATGATAAAAACTCGCTGTAGTCTCCACAAAGCTGGAGATCAAGCGGCTGCAGCCAGTTTGCGTAACAGAATTGTGAAGTTAAACAGACTAGCCCAAAGACGGTATGTAAAAGAGAAAATAACGCCATTACTGCACACTGACCCTCACAAATGGCACTCCTCGGTCAAAACCCTTGCAGGGAAATCTACGCCAAAGGACCTGAGACTACTCAAAGATGACGGCACACTGACATCAGCTACTGAAGTGAACAATTTTTTCTCCGGCATATGCACCACATACCCATCAATCACAAACTCAGAAATTGAGAGTATCATTGCCGAAACCGGGACTGATGAGATATGTGAAGTATCTGAATATGCCGTCTTTAAGGAACTTCTGAAACTGAAAGTAAACTGTGCGTCTTACCCTGGTGAACTCCCTGTCAAGTTGTTACGCGAGTTCTCCATCTTTCTCGCAAAGCCACTCAGCTCTATTATTAACCAGTGTTTTCGCGAACATGTGTTCCCCAGTGTTTGGAAGAGAGCTTATGTGCGCGTCATTCCAAAAGTGAAAAACCCGAAATCTTGCGACCAACTCCGCCCAATTTCGATAGTTCCGAACCTCTCTAAGGTAGCGGAATCATTTATATATCGTGAACTTATGTCACAAGTCCAGGGCTCTCTTAATCCATACCAATACGTGTGCTTGAAAGGTAGTAGTACAACTGTTTATCTTGTGCGTCTGTATCACCTTATTGTTGAATGGCTTGACCGAGGAGGCACAATTGTAGATCTCCTCCTAGCCGACTATAGAAAAGCCTTCGACTTGATACGCCATTATACTGCAGTGAACAATCTGAAAGTTATGGGAGCTTGCAGACATATTCTCTTATTAATAATAGATTTCTTACGCGACCGACTACAGAGTGTATATGGTCTCTACCCGGGTGATACTGATTCGGAATTGTCCGAGCTTACGTGTGGTGCCCCACAAGGCACTAAACTCGCTGCCTTGTTGTTCTTGGCAGTGATCAACTTCGTCCTTGCCGATTTTGACGAACGGTTCAAATTCGTAGATGACCTTTCCACCCTCTTAAAATACCTCATTGAGAAGTCTCAAACCGTTCCCCAGTTCAGTGAATCATTTATCGACAACTTTAGAGACCAGTGTTCTGAAAACAGCCTCCAAATCAACGAAACGAAAACCAAAATTCTTCAATTTAACCCTCTCAAAAGGGATTTTCAGTGCCCCCCTCCACCATACCAAAGCGTATCGTCGGCAGTTATACTCGGTGTTACGTTCAGCGTTGACTGTTCGTTTAGCCTCCACGTCCAAGGGGTAGTGAAAAAGGCGAACTGTGCCATGCGTACCCTTTTACTGATGCGAAGATTTGGGTTTTCAGTGCCGCAATTGAAAACAGCCTACCTGACATATATTCGCCTGATATTAGAGTATGCGTGCCCTGTATGGGGTCCACAGGTTCAGAACACTGCCTATATGAGCGAAGTACTCGAATCAGTCCAGAAAAGAGCGGTGAAGGCCATACTGGCTGATCAGTACACCGATTACGAATCAGCACTGTCTCAACTAAATTTGCCGTCACTCCACGATCGCCGTTTTCAACTTATCTGTAAATTTGGCCAGTTTCTTCTGACAAGTGATAAACACAGAAATATATTACCCCCAATGCTGAAAAAAACAGTAACTACAAGATCAAAAGCAACAAAGCTAGCCCAGCCCAAGCGTCGCACTAATCGCTTCAGCAATTCGTTTGTGCCTTTTTATGTTTCTGTCTACAATAATTGACATGTGTATTAATTTTTTTGTGTCTTTGTTCACTTTGTAAATAATAGCGCGATTTAGTCGGGATTTAAACCCTGACTGCGAAAGCTTTTATGTTAATAAATGATTCTGATTCTGATGCGCATTTTTATTATTGTCTATGGAACTCGAAGAAATTGACTGTTATCATTGGACAGTGAACTATAATATGTTTGAGTATGATAAACGCTTATGGAGTACTACATTACGCCGTATAAACAGACTGGGATTCTACGATAGAATGATTACACCACATAATAAAACTGGTCAAGAATTGAGATATATTCAGGAAGGAGTCAGTAAAATTTGCAGCTTTTTCGGAGTTGAAGCACTATACGTAAAGGGTAACGTACCTACAGATAAAGTTTTAATTTGAAACTGCGACCCTATGATTCCTCTTTTCAATTTAGAAGAATTCAAGTTTCCTAAATTTGAAGGGGCTTATCACTGTCCTGAAGAGAAGGTTTGATTCTTTGCACAGTGGCTACCAAGGGACATACCTGATCGTGATAAGTACATACGACATGGTAAAAAGTATGCTATATCATGGGATCCCCGTTTGTGGATGTTTAACAGTGAAATTTAAGTATAATTTTTATGTAAATATGTGTTTTTTTCAAGAAATCTTTTTTAATATGTTTAAGCAATAAATATCTTTAAGCTTAACCCGTCTTTATTCTTTAGAATAGTTCTATTCATTCAAAAAATTTTTAAAAACATTGTAAGTCAGTAACAAACTCCTTCTTGAATTCGCCTCTTGGACACACAACACGGAAATTTCATCCAAGAAATTATGAGAAAATCGTAAGTAAGTAACAAACTCTTTCTTGAATTCACCACTTGGATACACAATACCGAAATTTCGTTCAAGAAATTATGAAAAAATTGTAAGTAACTAACAAACTCTTTCCTGAATTTGTCTCTTGGAAATAAAATACAGAACTTTCATTCAAGAAATTGTGAAAAATTGTAAGTAAGTAACAAACTCTTTCTTGAATTCATCTCATGGACACAATACAGACATTTCATTCAAGAAATTATGAAAAATTTGTAATTAAGGATCAAAATCCTTCTTGAATTTGCCTCTTGGATACACAATACAGACATTTCATTCAAGAAATTATGAAAAAATTGTAAGTAAGTAACAAACTCTTTCTTGAATTCACCTCTTGGATGCACAATACAGAAATTTCAATCAGGAAGCTATGAAAAAATTGTAAGTAGCTAACTCTTTCTTGAATTCACCTCTTGGATACACAATACAGAAATTTCATTTGAGAAATTATGAAAAAATGTAAGTAAGTAACAAACTCTTTCTTGAATTCGCCTCTTGGACACAATACAGACATTTTATTCGAGAAATTATGAAAAAATTGTAAGTAAGTAACAAACTCTTTATTGTATTCACCTCTTATATGCACAACACGGAAATTTCGTTCATGAAATTATGGAAAAAATTGTAAGCAAGTAACAAACTCTTTCTTGAATTCACCACTTGGATACACAATATCGAAATTTCATTTTTTTATGAATCTTAAAATGACATGAAATATGTTTGCGGCTGTACCAATCGTACTATATGCTTGCTCATAGACACGACGCGGCTTTCCCAGTGGTACTCTATGGCATGTTATTGATTCTACTTAGCATATTGCATGATTACAGATCATTATTTATTATGCAGTGGAAGGTTAAACACATAAGTCATAACTTAAAAAAAAGTGAAGATGGAGCATTTTAAGAAAGTATGTTCACATGATAGTGTTATTGTAGCATGGTAGCTGACAAGGAGAAGTATTTGAGCATTAATACAAGTACAAGTGGTAGCACTATTGAAAATGTATGCGTGCATTGTCATGACAGTAAGGAATCAAATTTCTTTGGAGTACCAAAAAAATTCAACTCCTATGATAGTGGATATGGAAGACTGAGATCTCCGGGAATGATTGCACTCAAAGAGAATGCCAACATAAAAATATTAGTTGATGAAAAGAGGTATCTTCTTGCTAGTGCTTGTGGTAACATGTTACCCATTGTTACAACCCATCGTCAGCTTTCGGGTATTAGCATTCAACGGAAGATCAAAAGAAGACAGGCATACTCTCCTACTAATATCATAAACCATATCTTGTCTACTTGCAGGAACTGTTACCTGTGTGAAAATACTGGGGCAATAGACAGTGAAATTGCTGGAAAAATAAAAAGGGCATTGGTAGAAAATATCACTAAGGAATATAAAGATCAATCGATGAAAAACAAAGTGCCAACAAACTTTATTACTACTACTATTGATCATATAGTCAATGACCCTAATAATAGCAAAGACGAAATGTATATTGAACATTTAGGTGACACCCCAGCAAAAATAGTGTATGACACAAAATGGAATAATGATTATTCTACTAATTACGAACTAAGAGAAGACAATAGCTACAGCATCAAGAGAGAACAGGATGAGGTATTTTATGGAGCATCCAAAATGTCCCAAGCTGTTCATTGACATTAATAATGTATAATAATGTATGCAACATATTTTTATGGTAATTTTCTACATGTCAACATTTCAATAAAAATATTTATGCATTACTTTGACATATTCTCATTATTTTTAGGGTATGCTAGAACGTCAAACGTTTAGAATATCTATTAAAAAGTTGGAGATGTAAGAAAAGGAATTTTCAGAAATATAGATACTACTACTACTACTACTAACAGGCTCATAGCGGATATATTAGAAAATGAGATAGGGTAAAGGAATTTTTCTGAGAGAGTCTGAGAGAGAGATGAGCTGAATTTTTTAACTCGAAAATCTCCACCGGCAAGCAAACATCCCGTCCAGACGCACAGACAGAGAGTTTTCACTTTTCAGAAACAGGAACATCCACGTTTAAAACACATCTGATTTTATTAATAGTATTTGATTTTTAATAAAGCCATAACAAATTCTTTCTTGAATTTACCTCTTGAATACACAATACAGAAATTTCATTCAATAAATTATGAAAAAATTGTAAGTAACTAACAAACTCTTTCTTGAATTCACCTCTTGAATACACAATACGGAAATTTCATTCAATAAATTATGAAATAATTTTAATTAGCTAACAAACTCTTTCCTGAATTTGCCTATTGGATATACAATACAGAAATTTCATTCAAGAAATTATGAAAAAACTGTAAGTTAGTAACAAACTCTTTCTTGAATTCACCTCATGGATACACAATACAGAAATTTTAATCAAAAAATTATGAAAAAATTGTAAGTAAGTATCAAAATGTTTGTTTGTTTGTTTTTTCAGTACACGTTTAAACGCATATATAGCCTCTTTGTGATTCCAACTCAATTCCTTTTTCCAGCTAAAAGTAAATTAGCATATGTCAGCTCTTTAGTCACTATATATCACCCCATCACCACCTTCCTCCTCCCCAATGCTTTTACACTCCGTTCTTTTTTGATCTGGCTTAAGTCGAAAAGGGAGATAATAGAATAATACCTCTTTGTCCTTGAACAAACTTATTGATTTTTCTTACATATTTTTCAAGTAAAAGTAAAGAGCTGGAACTTTAAATCAAACATGAATTTCCTTATTGAGATAGTATTAAACAAAAACAAAAAAAGTCTTACATCGGTTGAACCATTCATCACTATGCCTTGGATAATGTGTCTATATTTCTAAGTACACTGTTGTAAGAATCAACTTACACCAGAGTTATATTGTTTGTGTGAAAGTAACGATAAATTACATTCCATAATTAGATTAACCTGTGTTATTAAAGAAATAGAAAAACAAGTATATGTCTTCTCTCATTTACACACAACCATCACCCTGAAACAGTTATATTAATCTGTCAACATATTATCATTAATCCCCAGGCGCATGTGAACTCAAAGTTGAAAAATGGATTGATGATTTAGAATTAGCAAAGTTCGATCATTTAATTGATAAAATAAAGCATTTGAATAATATTGTCTTGTGTTGGTGAATGCGACAAGTCGAAAGTAAAGCCGGGAGGGGGAAAAGACATACGAATAAATATGAAAAACAAAATGGTTATAGATGGGCCATAAAGAAAAGAACATGCCTTTAATTGATAAAATTAAGCCTTTGAATTCCAGATTTCCGGAATTTCTAAACAAAATTCTTTTTATATGTCTTGCTTTCTCTTTTCCGTCTCAATTTTATGCGTGGAGTTGCTAAGGGTAATTGTCAGGGGTAAATTTTCACTGGGATTGAATTGTCTAGAGAATATTTCCGTGGGAGAGGTATTTCTCCTTGGAAGTGGGGCCAAATTTCCTGGCAGTATTTAAAAACGATCAGAAACTAAATAAAAAACAATTATTTTCAACTGAAAGTAAGGAGCAACATTAAAACTTAAAACGAACAGAAATTATTGCGTAAATGGAGAGGATTGCCTCCTCTTCAACACCTCGCTCTTTACGCTAAAGTTTGAATTTTATCGAAATTCTTTAAGAACGACTCCTGAAACACAAGGGTCATTTAACTAGAACGATATGAAGCTTTTTAAAAATTGCTAAAACTATTTCGGTATTAATGGCATGTAAAATACCATTATGCGGTGTTTGGGGGGATGGATTGGGACATTTTCTTTTTAGGTACAATGATTTGGCGATTCTAAGGGGAGATTTGTTTAATGGACGAAACGATGAGCTGTTACTGCGGATCCTTAAGTTAACGTCTCCTAGATATGGAGTGGTGGCAACAGACAATTTTATCCTAAAAGATTTAGAGACTTGAAAATTGGAAGTTTGTATTTATTTATATCAGCCTATTTATTATGTTTCTTTGTTTCAGTGTGGCTGTACCAGCTTAGGATAGACATATATATATATATATATATATATATATATATATATATATATATATATATATATATATATATATATATATATATATATATATATATATATATATAGAAAAGTAACGAACTCCATTAAACAAAAAATTAGCAAAAATAAAATCAAATAATCTACCAGCGTGAAACTACCACAAATCAGCATCGATAAATAAATGATACCCAAAACGACCAGAAATTACAATAATTAATCGAGTCAAATTCAAAACGAGTATTAACATAAGTTGGGCGCAAAACCCTTATGCCTTCCCAAGGCCAGAACATAATTTGCACATTGCTGAAAAAAATACAAGTCACCCGGCATTGTCAGTTTAACATGCATGTGCCAATATCGAGCAATCAAAATGCCGGTTTTAAGTGATTTATTAAACTTGTAAACGTGAATACATTTATATTTTTTTCTGTAAAGTATATATTATATTTTGGTCTTGAGAAGGCATAGGGGTTTTTCGCCCACCTTATGTTAATTTCTGCTCGTTTTGAGTTTGACTCGATTAATTATTGTAATTTCTGGTCGTTTTGGGTATCATTTATTTATCGATGCTGATTTGTGGTAGTTTCACGCTGGTAGATTATTTGATTTTATTTTTGCTAATTTTTTGTTTAATGGAGTTCGTTACTTTTCTTTGAAAAACTTATTTTTGAAAAAGTTTTTAAATTAATATCAGAAAAAAAATGGGTCCCGTTCGATGATAGAAATGATAGGCTACGCTTTGAACTTTTATATAGCATTCAGTTAGAGACTAAGAATTGATTAAACTCTGATAATGTACATTATATTCATTTTCAAAATTAAGTAAAACGCTAAATTTATATTACGATGTGAATAGTGTATTTGGTACTCTTTGGTACACTATGCCAAACGCACTCTTTTATATAGTGCTAGTTTGGTTAATGCTAATGAAATAAAATAAAATAGGATGAATTTATAATAGTTTAGAAACAAATTTGGGCTATATATTTGCATATTGGGGGGGGGGGTAAAGCATAGCATATAGGCCTAATATTACGTAACCTAACCACGCTATACATTGTATTACCCTATAGCGATGTCTTGAATTAAACCTGTTTTCGTGACTGGTTTCCATTGCAGTATATAAAAGAGTGCGTTTAACATAGGAGTACCGTGTATTTTTTCAAACAATTGATTTAAAGCTATGAAATCTATTGAAACAACCAATAGTTGTAGGTCCTCTTCTCAGCATAAAAATGCAAATCCTACCCAATCTACCCAATTATTTTATGGTGGTGACGCCCATATTGTGCACCCACATGGCATTATCGGAATTGGCTGGCATGTACCTTAGCTAATAGATTTTTGTTCAAAGCGCATCCTAAGCCGCTATTTACGTGTGACTGTAAAATAAGTGATGTACCTTTTGTATAATTTTAAGATTTGCCTGGCCCTAAAACCGGTCATATTGTATAGTCAAGCACTTAGATCATGGAAATAACCAATGAATATTTACAGTCACGTATAGTATCTCTAGTGACTTAAGTAAGAACTGGAAATTAGTTGTTTAGAATCGTTGATGACTGAAGTTTGATAAATGCTTTGCCCTTTTCAGGGACGTCGGAATAGCTGTTTAAAACTAGGAACTATGCGGATCCCACATGAGCCAATCAAAGTAAGTTTTTATTCTCTTTGCATTAAAAATAGGTAAAATTACCCATAATATCTACAATCATCCTGTAAATTTCAAGGTATTAAATTATTTGAGAGGTTGTTAGCCTCTTGCCACAATGGAATTCTACTGAACCTAGGATTCGGAATCCAATCTTTTAAGTTACACTATCATCCTATAACATTCATCAAAGGGCTAGAAATAGGAAATTCTGGAAAAGATAGAAGGCTTATTGGATGAGGTTTTATTTGACTAATTCTAGTAATCGATACGAATTCTGTTTTATAAGCATTACTTTTATCAACAGCGCTCCTATTTTTGATTATGAAAATCCCTAAAATTCCCCCTATTTCCTGATGTACCAAGTTACAAAATATTAAGACTGTTATTTGCATCTCTAGAGGAAGGGCAGGGTTAATCTAAAGTCAACCAAAGCCTAACATTTTTATAACAGCCATCATATAAATTTGGTCATTTTGATCCTCTTCGTAATTTCACAGTTTAGCCTAATTCAAGTCAAAATTCTTTTCGTTTCCTTTTTCCTTTTTCTCTTTTTTTGAATCTTCAAAGAAAAAAAAGGAACGAGAATATAACCGGAAAATTCCCAAAGTCCGATGGCGGGCATTCCCTACCTATTCCGAAACCCATAAATGAATAATTTTTTTATAAAAAACTTTAAAATTTCCATTTTAGGGGTGAAATCCCAAAATTAGAAACACTGGTTATCAATCGCCGGAGTTCCTTTGAAGCACGAAAAGATGAAATGGAGCCACTAATGAAAAGAAACGAGTATTGTCCCTTGACATATCTCTATGGCCAGATTATATACAGTTTGACTATTTTGAATTAAAATATGCATCAACTTTTACAGCATTTAACTCTAAAAGATTCACCCCGATAGGCCCTATGCTATTTTGACATAGAGTACCTATTTTTGAATCTTGTGATGGAACTAGAGATAATCCTGGAAAAAAAGTCCCTTCACATCCAATAATCTGAAATTTATAGTCTACTTGTTCTGGAGCCTTGGCCCCCTGTTTCTTTGGGACAGAATGTTCTACCATAGCCCCAATAGCCCATACTGTCATACTGTACCTTCTTAGAATTGTATGGCCGAAAAAACTAGAAATAATTCTGCAAAGAAAGCGCCTTTACCCCCAAAGAGTAGAAAATTCAAAATCTTGCCAGGTTGTGGTGTCCATCCTCTGTTTTCCTCGAAGCTGAGTCTTCTACCAGAATGTGCAAAGTTGTTGGAATTTCTAATTTTTCGGAAATCCAGTTTTTAAAACGGTGTAACAATCGGCTTGTTTCTAGTGGCCCAAACAGCCCTCCCAAGAGCTAGCTTACAATGTCGCAGAGTGTGTAGGTTTTTTAGCTGAATTATAAATTTAGGGGAATGGTAGACACATCTCTAATACAAAGAAACTTTTATCTTGTAGATTCCCATTTTTTTTTTTATTACTTAAGTGCTTATTTCCATTTTGAAGATCCTAATGATCTGTTCTCGAAGCAATTGGAAGCAGCAATGTAGAAACCATCTAACTTCTAAACTGTCACAGTAAAACAATCAACAAAAATTTGTAAGCATAATTGCCAGGCCCTCACTGAGGGAGGTTTGAACCCCCTCCGAATTCTCGTGATTTATATTGTTTCGACGCTAACGTCATAAAATATATGTCTTTCTGTTCTGAACAATCCCCCCCCCCCGCACCCACCCCTCAACACAATTCCTACGTTTGTGCGTGATAGTTATGGTCCGATGACCAATTTTTAATGCGATAACAAATAGCTAAATGATGTTTTCCCATTCGAGGTTGTTATATTTAATTACTCTATAATACGTAATTTGACCAATATTATGTATGTAGAAATAATCATACCCTCTTAGAAAAAAATAGCTGTAACAAATTAGGAAGAAAAGACTTGCATTTGTAAACAGACAAAATTGCTTGTTCTCAATTTGATCTTTAGTAATTTTCCAGGATACATAATTGTTACTCTGGATAACTTGAGTGGGGATTTATTCAATGGGAAATTATAGGATGGGAGAGCTATGGAATAAGGAGCCAAGTGGGGATATAATATAGTTATCGACTTACTGAGGCTTAAAACACTACTGCTACTACTACTACTGACAGTCCCCTGCCTAAAGCCTCCTGAGGCCAACACAACTTTTCATGATCTTCCTCCATCCCAGTCTGTTCAAAGCCTCCCTCTTTACACCTTTTCAAGAAGTTCTATTTTCATAAGGATTACAGGCACCTGTGCAAGAGGGCCTTTGAGCCCCCCCCTTTTAATAGTCCACATATATATGATTTATTTTAAATTTTCAATATTTTTTTGTGCAGTTGTCTTTTTTGAGGGTCTTTTTCAATTCCCCTCCCCCCGCACACAGTAAGATTGAATGCTTGCATAGATACAAGGCGTCGTACACACATGGTTATCTGTGTGATTTTTTTTTTTCTTCTAATAGTTGTTCATTTAGAATGTTTGAACCATGGATTGAGATTCCTCATAAAAATGAACTATAATTTCCGTTTTAAAGGCAATAAAAAGATATTGAAGCATATATAATTAAGTTGTAAACTGTATTAGAAACGATTAATTTCGCATTATACTTTAAATGACCTAGCAAACATCGATTTTATGTTAATTCACAATTCCAATTTTGCATAATATTTTGGTAATTTAGACAGGTTGATCTCTTTTATAACGAACAGCCAATTACATATTATTCCAAGAAAATTGGGCTGCTATGTCAAAAATCAAGTAATTGTCATTTTTGCATTATAGACGCAAATTTTGAAGCGAATTTTCATACTATTTAAAAAATGAAAATAAAACTGAAGCAAAGTTAAATAAAAGCTTTGTGTTTTACGGCTTCATCATACACATTGTATGAAGTTTATCATACAATACATACGCATAGTGGGGTCAAAGATTACAAAATTTATGATTTTTTTCTCGTCACTGAGAGCCAAGACCGTACCCAGGATTTTTTTTCGGAGGGGGTTTTACTCACAGATTTTTTTTTGTGGTGGGGGGGGCAAAAAAACTAAAAAAACGCATACAAAATTTGTTTAGGCTATATCCATTTTTGTTACGTTTTTACGAGTCAAACAAACATTTCGAGGGAGGGGGTTCAAACCTCCCCCCTCCCCCCTCTGGGTACGCCCTTGCTGAGAGCATTGGAAGTGGAATTAATAAAAGAGTACGATTTTAGTCTAAACGATGGGGAATTAAAAAAAAAACTTATTCAATTGTTAAAAGTTAAAAAGGGCCTTTAAAAATTTCTCTTAATCATTTCTTTCTCCAATCCTATTCTGCTAGGCCGCTAATCAAAGCCAGACTTGGCAGAATCCAATTACTGCTAACTCATCCACGAGAAAAAAAAACTATTTCTACTAAAAACCAATTCCAGTCGATATTGACGCAATCGATAGAAGGAAGTCGCCAAAAGTCAGAATAATTTGCGAAGTTACTTTTTTCACCTGTGTTTCTCTCTCCAAATCTTCTTAATAATCATTCCATTTTAGATTTTGGCGCCTCAATTTGAAAGGTCTTTGAGCCTTGTTTAACGACAAAAAATGAGGAGGTTAATGCAACCGAAAGATATTATGATAGCCTACATGTTAACATATGAATCATCACGAAATACTTTAAGCAACACAGGTATTCATTATCAATGTATAATGTGGGGACAAAGGCCTAACAATGGGCAGGTTCATAAGATTGAGAGAAATAAAGGTACTTGTCCATTATATAAAACACTCGAGAAGTGAAGTTTGGTGACAATAAAATATGATGAAAATAGAATACTTTATTAGCAAAATTGTCAAGGTAATTTGTGAATTGTTAAATTGGGAGCTTCGGCGTTGGCTGACCGTCTCAAAGACAAAGAAAAGTTGATTATTAACGCGACTCTTGACCTAGTTCATTTTAGTTCATTATTAACGCGATTCTTTAGGACACCGGTTAGTTTGCTTTGCCTAGTGATAGAATATAGTGTCTCACCATGGATGTTCAAATTAAGAACTGAGATTTGCCAAGAACCGAAGAACAGGCAAAATCTTACAGGAACAGGAATAATCTTACCGCAACGGTTGGGTTTTTGGTGGAGTTTGCGGGGAAACCGGTGAAAGATTTTAAATATATTTTGTTTTATTAGCCTTAACCAAACTTCATTGCTCGAGTGTGTTTTATTTAATAGACAAGTATCGAAATAAACATCGTTTTGAATGTCCATTTTGATTTTGGGACTACAATTATTGGAGGAGCGTTTGGCCTCACAATTCTAAGAGCATCACAGTTTTTTGTTGTAAATTCCAAAGAACGACATGCATTTATTCTTTTGTGTGTTTACTCCGAGTTGATTGTGTGTGTAAAAAAAAAAAAAAAAACTAAACTGATCAAACTAGAAACGTGAAAATTTTTGCAGAATAATTTTGAAACCATGAAAATTAACACAAGCTATTAAAATCCGAAAAATTACAGACTAAAAATAAGAAGCGAGAAAGGTGATAATCATAAGCGGAAGACGGCCGAAAACCCGAGTCCATCATTTACGGGGGAAGGTGAGATTTTTCTCAAACATATACCCTTCTTGAAAAGTGCTGTGACCCTCTTCCAACGACTGTCAAGGGTTGGACCTGTGTATCCTATACCCATGTACATATAGCTGTATATTTATCATACTTTGTATGATTGGTAATTATCTGTAACTCCCTGCCAATCAGTAATCTGAAAACAAGTACGTTATTTTATACGACGAATAAAGAAGCGATTATTTCTCCGGCCCACGTTTACAATCAGATTCAGCTGGTGCTCTGATATCTTCATTAGAGTAAACTTTTTTTTTTCTTTCTTATGCTAAAATCCTGAAGGCAAGCGAGTATATATATATATATATATATATATATATATATATATATATATATATATATATATATATATATATATATATATATATATATATATATATATATATATATATATATATATATATGTGTGTGTGTGTGTGTGTCTGTCTGTCTGTATAGTACCGGGAGTCTGACGTATGTGTATATATAGTATCCCGGCGCTCGGAATGTGGCAGGCTTCTATATATAGATTCTTAGTGTCGCTTGTCTTCTAAATGCAGACAATTTGAGCCTTTTCTTGATGACGTCCAAATGGACCTTAAAATAGAAGAGGTGCCTTTTTAAAAGTACATTTTTTTTATTGGACCTTTAACTTTTGCTTCGGTTTGTCTTTTGTCATTATGAAAGAAATATCGCTGAACCTTTGTTTCTTTTAATTGTTCAGGTGGTGGGACAAAAACTTTTTTTCTTCCAACGATTTATATAGTCCATATTTTGATTTCCAAAAGTATGGTAGGCATGGAATGGATGACCTTATTCGTGTGAAAATTCAAAACCCAATCATTATCGCTATCATTTCAATTGATTTGGTACGTTTTACTTCGGCTTATCTTTCGTCATTATGAAAGACATATCACCGAACCTTTATTTTTTATCCAGTCGTTTTCAATTTTGACACGTTTTGATTCTCGCTGTCCAGGTTGATTTTCATTGATTCGCTCATATGTTCGATGTCGGTTGCCTTCTAACTGCATGTCTTTGCTCTTCATTTTCATTTTTGACTTGCTCACATGCTCAGTGTCGCATGTATTCTAACTGTTTGTGTTTTTGCTTTTATTTTTGACACGCCGCCGGTTTTCTTCTAACCGCAAGTTTTTGCTTTTCATTTTTAACAAGCCGCTGCTGTTCTTCTAACCACGTGTGTATTTGCCCTTCATTTTCATTTTTGACTTGCTCACATGCTCGGTGTCGCATGTCTTCTAACTGTGTGTGTCTTTGCTCTTCACTTATTTCTGACACGCTACCGCTTTTCTTCTAACCGTGTGTGTCTTTGCTCTTCATTTTCATTTTCGACACAAATTTGGATCGCCGGGCCCCGGCACTCGGCACGGGGCAGGCTTCGATATATAGATTCTCACTGTCGCTTGTCTTCTAAACGCAGAAAATTTGAGCCTTTTCTTGATGTCATGACGTCCAAATGTACCTTAAATTAGAAGTAGTGACTTTGTAAAATTACGTCTTTTTTGTATTGGACCTTTAACTTTTGCCTCGGCTTGTCTTTTGTCATTATGAAAGACCTGTCGCTGAACCTTTGTTTCTTTTAATTGTTCAGGTGGTGGGACAAATTTTTTTTTCTTCCAATGATTTATCTAGTCCAGGTTTTTGATTTTCAAAGGTATGGAAGGCGTCCACCTTTGTTTCTTTTAATTGTTCAGGTGGTGGTACAAAAACTTCTTCTTTTGCCTTGGGCTGTCTTTTGTCATTGTGAAGAACATATCGCCAAATTTTATTTCCTTTAATTGTTCAGGTGGTGGGACAAACACTTCTTTTTCTTTCAACGATTTATCTAGTCCATATTTTGATTTTCAAAGGTATGGTAGGCATTGATGACCTTATCCATGTCAAAATCTAAAACCCAATCATCATCACTATCATTTCAATTTGTTTGGTTCGTTTTACCTCGGCTTATGTTTCGTCATTATGAAATACATATCGCCGAACCCTTATTTTTTAACAAAGGTATGGCAGGCATTGATGACCTTATCCGTGTCAAAATCCCATACCCAATCATCATCGCTATCATTTTCAGTTTTGACACGTTTTGATTCTTGCTGTCCATGTTGATTAACATTCAATCGCTCACATGTTCGGTGTCCCATGTCTTCTAACCGCATATGTCTTTGCTCTTCATTTTTTATTTTTGATTTGCTCACATGCTCGGTGTCGCATGTCTTCTAACCGCGTGTCTTTGCTCTTCATTTCCATTTTTGCCAAGCCGCCGCTGTTCTTCTAACCGCTTGTGTATAGATTTTCATTTATTCGCTCACATGTTCGGTGTCGCATGTCTTCTAACCGCATATGTCTTTGCTCTTCATTTTCATTTTCGACTTACTCACATGCTCGGTGTCGCATGTCTTCTAACCGCGTTTCTTTGCACTTAATTTTCATTTTTGACTTGCTCATATACTGGATGTCGCATGTCTTCTAACTGTGTGTGTCTTTGCTCTTCATTTTTATTTTTGACACGCCGCGACTTTTATTCTAACCGTGTGCGTTTCTGCTATTAATTTTCATTTTGACTCGCTCACTTGCACGGTGTCGTATGTCTTCTAACTGCTTGTGTCTTTGCTGATCATTTTCATTTTTAACACGCCCTAATTTTCGTTTTCGCGTATATTCTAACCGCACGTGTCTTTGTTGTTCATTTTCATTTTCAACACGTTTTTGGATTTTGATTACTTCAGATATTGTAGCAATGACCTTTTCTTTAGCTGCCGTATTGGTGTTGTTACAAGTAAACCCCGGCGCCGCGCCGATTAGGAAAGACCGGCAGCGGCGGGGCAAAAAACAGCGTGGCGTGCCGCCGGTGCGATCAATGTTGACCGCAAACATTAATGTTTTCATCAGTCTTTTTCAAATCACAGCTTAAATTTACAACCGATTCGAGCCCATTGATGGGTTCAAAACTTCACAAGTCGCTGGCTGGAAACTGGTCTTCTTCGTTATTCATCAAGAGAAGTAGAATCTGGTAGAAATGAAATGGTTGTGGCGTTTCAGAACCCTTGCATAGTTTTTTTTTTCATCGAGCATTACTGAATACAAAACTTCAAGTACCGTATCACAATATTCGTCAATTATCTGGGTAAAAACTTTGAATATAAGTTTGAACTTAGAAGCTTAATTTTTTCATAATCCCCTTGGCCTATATCTGTTTTGTCACCTTTAAAACAGTTGAAATGGGCGATTTTGATATTGATTTTTTTTTTTGTTCTTTTGGATTCCTAAAAAGCCATCCTTGTATTAAAAACTGGTTTTCAATAACAGTAAAAAAAAAAAAAAACATTTTAAAGTTTTTTTGGGGTTCTTTATATAATATATCATGTAGGCTAAGGCTGAACTGCTGCTTTTTTTATTGCTTTTGGCTGCCCTTTTGGATATTATTCATTTTTTCTTTTGGGGATTCATTCCAAATTATAAACTGATAAATACCTAATATCAGTCAAATTATAAACTGCATCTAAGATGAGTAAATTTATCGAATTGAAAAATACATGATGAACACTTCACATGAGAACACTTCAATTACAATGAAACAAAAAACACTTAATGGTTTATTCGGTATGAAGAAAAATGAAGTGCCAGTTATTTTCTTTGGTAAAAAAAGAGATTGAGATTTTCTTCCTAGTTCGTCACTTAAAATCCAAGCAAAATCTTAGGAGACTTATTATCTGTTATTGAGTTTAAGCTTTGATTTCCAAATGCTCACAAAAATTACCAAATTTAAGAAAGTGGCAACAACAAGTCACCTTATTATAAAAAAAAATATGATCATATAAATGGAAATCTCCGATAAGTTTCTTTTTAAAATAGTTTTCAAGCGTAGTTAGGGGTATTCAGTCATTTTTGCTTTTCTTCAAAGCTTTGAAAAAAGTTTTATAATATTCAAAATGTTACATTCTTTATATTTGGGTATTTTTTTGTTCATCATTTGTGGGTTGATCGAATTTTTTAAACGACTGTAGATACGTAAGAACGTTGCAACATCTAGTACCCTGAGGTCATATGACTGCCAAAGACTCCTCCTTGAACTCCCAAATTGAAAGTTTTTATTATGACCTGACCTTTTAATGTAACTTGGACACTGGACCAAGAGCGCCTTTGTCCACTCGAGCGCAACGTTAGGTGGGGTTGTCGATATCGCTTTCGTCACACCAATTCGTTTAAAAGTGAATCTGCCTGGTACTTAAGAGTGAATGTATCCAAAGTGGCCTTAGTACCTCAATAAGAAAAAAAACGTATCGGGGATGTGTATCCTGTTCTCCGCGGATAACAAAACTGTACACATACTGTATCAAGTGTATCTCACAAGAATCTTGTTAGCTATTGTAAACTTTTTAACTTTTTTGTGTCTGAGCTTATAATAAAAACAAACAAGGTACTATCACTTAAATATAATAACTCCCTATGCCCCCCATCTGGAAACCATCTTGATAGGATACCGTCTCTGCTTTAAATAACAAAAACAATTAACTTATTGGCATCCCTGCTTTCAAAAAAAAACGAGGTATTATCATTTAAATATGATAGCCTCCTATCCCTCCCTATAGGCAATAATTTACAATTTTTTTATGAATCATATTTTTGGGGTAACTTGTGTTTCAATCTTTAATTCCCCAACCTTGTTCATAGCTTAGTCTATAGCTAAATTTTGTCTCAATAGAAGGTTTTTTTTTGGGGGGGGTTAAAATTTTAAGAAAAAAGATTACATTTTATTTAATCTATCAGGCGTTCAGCAATTGAGTATTAAACATTAAGAAAATCTTATCTAAAAACAGCAAAAGAAAAAAAAATTCTACAAACTAACAATTCAGCTGTAGAAACAATCTGTCGGCTATCAATTTCAAAATCCAACTGAAGGCTGAAGCTGTATAGTAATGAATTCGTTCTATAATTCTGTTCAACTTGAAAATATAATTCATGACGAATGATGTAAGAAATAGCAACTGGGAAACTGCATTCGAAATTATTTAAACTCATTTCATAAAGACGATACTTTTATTGTCAACATATGAAGAACTGTGTATATTGCAATATTTGCAATTACATATTAGTAGAGGAGGGGGTACCAGCCCCATTGCTCACCCCTGCTGCCACCTACAACTTTTTTAACACCATATATTGACACGAGAACCACGTGGTTTATGGTTTTTGTCAGTGAGAATTTGAAAAAACAGGAATTTTGTCAATTTTATGTATGTTTTCTTGGATGGTTATGTGTGTTGTTCGATTTATTTGATGTTTTTCATGGATGTTTAATGGTTTTTGTCAGTGAGAATTTGAAAAACATGAATTTTGTCACATTTATGTATGTCAACAGCAATTCATGTCTGTTTAATGGTTTTTCTCAGTGATAATGAATAAACAGGAATTTTATAACTTGAAAAACAGGAATTTTGTCAATTTTATGTCTGTTTTCTTGGGTGGTTATGTGTGTGTTGGTCGATTTATTTGATGTTTTTCATTGATGTTTAATGGTTTTTGTCAGTGAGAATTTGAAAAACAGGGACATTCTCACATTTAAGGATGACAACAGCAATTCATGTCTGTTTTATGGTTTTCTCACTGAGAATGAAAAAACAGGAATTTTCTCACTTGAAAAAACAGGAATTTTGTTACATTTATGGTTGTTTTCATGGATGGATATGTGTGTTGTTCGATTTATTTGATGTTTTTCTCGGATGTCAACATCAAATTATGGCTGTTTAATGGTTTTTGTCAGTGAGAATTTGAAAAACATGAATTTTCTCACATCTATGTCTGTTTTCATGGATGTTTAATGGTTTTTGTCAGTGAGAATTTGAAAAACATGGACTTTGTCACATTTATGTATGTCAACAGCAATTCATGTCTGTTTTATGGTTTTTGTCAGTGAGAATTTGAAAAACAGGAACTTTCTCACTGAGAAAACCATAAACCACGTGGTGCTGTCACGAGTCAGGACACCTGTGCTGTCGACCTCAATTCACCTATCGTGAATCAATAATTCCACTTAGAAACAACAAATTAATTTTCCCTTTCTTGACAGATCAATCAATCAATGATATCATCTGTCAGACTTTAAAAATTTTCACCTAGAAACATTTCTCCAGGAATAGATCCAAAATCATTAATGTCTTTGCCTCGGGAACAGTTCTACTGGTCGAACTCCAAAGGATATTAATAACCACAGGCCATGGAAACAATTAGGCAAGAAACATCTTAGCGATGAATTGTTTTAGCGCGCGAGAAGGTTTCATATTAATTTGAAATGCATTAGTACAGAGATGCCAATAACAAAGGAACACGCTGAATTTGCGTTTAGGGATTATTTGGGCGAAAGTGTTTTAGACAGGTTATGGAACTATTTCGGCGAAACAGATAGAGACATTTTAAAAGGTGATTTTTGAAGAGATTTTGGAAGAGAATTTGAGTGTGGTCGTTATAATACACAAGTTTCAATTGAACAGTGTTGTGAGGTCCTCTACCCCAACCCCAAAGGTTCCGATCCCCCTCCCCCAACCCCGAAGGACGCCACCGGTCCTCACAGGTTCTCTGGGCTTCCAAAGGACCCCCCCCCCCCGGGTCCCCAAAGACCCTCACCCAGTCCCCAAAGGTCCACCAGGCACCCAAAGGGCCCCAGACCCTAAAAAGACCATACCCGAGCCCCCCAAAGGCCCTCACCGGTCCCCACAGGTCCACCAGTCCCCCCCCCGCCCTCCCCCGATCCCCACAGGCCCTCCCCGGGCTCCAAGGGCTCCCAACGGGCCCCGATTGCTCTACCCCAACCCCGAAGGAAGCCTCCGGTCCTCAAAGGTCCCCCAGGCTCCCAAAGGACCCACTGGACCCCCAAAGGCCCTCAACTGGTCCCCAAAGGTCCACCGGGCTCCCAAAGGGACCACCGGAATTCCCACACACATAACCATCCAAGAAAACATACATAAATGTGAGAAAATTGAGTTGTAGGTGTGTGATGTCTGAAACCTATGATTTGGGGGTGTGTGGGCTGATATTTTTTGACTTTTCTGAGCAGGATTTCATAGCCATTCGTAGGTGTGTGTTGACTGAAACCTATGATTTGGGATGGTTAATTTGCTAATTTTGACTTTTCTAAGCTAGATTTCTTAGCCTTTCATAGGTGTGTCCTTTCAGAAAATTATGATTTGTGAAGCACACAAAAACTTACACATGCACAATAAAAATTAAATGAGCAAAAAAAATTAATTTATAACAAAATATGACACAAACAAACTAAAAAATAAAACACACACAATAAAGAAAAAACAAACACACAAAAAACTAAATCAACAACACACCCCAAATTACAAATAATACACACACACACACACACACAAAACAAAAAACCTGAACACAAAAAAACAAACACAAAACAGAAAACAAAAGTACACACACTCACACAAAACAAAAAACAATCAAAGCACTACCACAAAAACAAACACGCAAAAACAAACACACACAAACAAAAATACACATCAACACGCCCACGTAAACACCAACACACACGAAAAAAAAAACACAAACACCAAAACTAACACACACACACACACACAAAATTACACACACACACACACACACACACACACACACACACACACACAAACTTACACATGCACACGAAAACTTACATGCACACAAAAACTTACATGCACACAAAAACTTACACACACACACACACACACACACACACAAACTTACACACACACACACACACTAAAACTAACACACACACACGCCAAAACTTACACACACAAAAAAACTTACACACACACACACAAACACACACACACAAACAAAAAAACTAACACAAGAACACAAAAAAAAATAAAACACACACACGCCAAAAATCACACACAAACAAAAAATTACACACACACACACACACATACACAAAAACATACAAATGAACAAAAACACTCACACAAACACACGCACAAAAACTTACACACACACACACACACACAAAACTTACACACACACACACTAATACTTACACACATAAAAACTTACACACACACACACACACACACAAACATACACAAACTTACACACACACAAAAAACACTCAAACACAAAAAACTAACTCAAACAAACACATAAACACACACACAAAAAAAAACACAAACACTTAAACAAAAACAAAAACAAAATATATAAAAACACAATATATGAAACACAAAAAAAATAAAAAACAAACACAAAAACTTACACCCATACACACAAACTTACACAAACACAAACAAACTTACACACACAAACACGAAAACTTACACACACATTCAAAAACTTACAAACACACACAAAAAAATAAACACACACAAACACAAATACACACACACACACACACACACACACACACACACACACACACACACACAAACTAACACAATAACACTATAAATTACAAGCACACAAAAACATATACACACACACACACTAACACTTACACACACACGACAAAACTAACACACACAAAAGCTAAGACACACAAAAACTTACACACACACACACAAACAAAATAACACACACACACAAAAACACACACACACACACACACAAAAACTAACATGCACACACAAACATACACACACACACACACACACACACAAAACAAACACACACACACACACACGAAAACTAACACACACACACAAAAACTAACACACACACACGCCAAAACTTACACACACACAAAAACTTACACACACACACACACACACACACACAAAAACAAACAAAACCACACAAAAACTAACATGCACATAAAAACTAACATGAACACAAAAACTAACACACACCCTCAAAAAAATAAACGCACACACAAAAACAAACAAGCACACACAAAAACAAACACACACACACGAACACTTACACACAAATGTAAAAAATTACACACACACACAAACATGCACACAAACACACACACAGACAGAGACAGAGGCGCGCGCACACACACGCATACACACACACACAGATTATATCTCTCTAAGTGATCTAAAGACAATCTATTTTATAGATAAAACACACAAAATCAGAAAAAATGTTCAATGTTCCTTTAATACCTACACAATTGGACTAAAAATGAAGATATTTATGCAGAGTTTCAACTAGCTATGGCTAAGTTTACTAAAGACAAGCTGTTTTCTTGATAAAACACACAAAATCAGAAAAAATGTTCAATGTTCCTTTAGTACCTACATAATTAGACTAAAAATGAAGATATTTATGCCGAGTTTCAAATAACTATGGCTAAGTTTGATAAAGACAAGCTATTTTCTTGGGAAAACACACACAATCAGAAAAAATATTCACTGTTCCTTTCGTACCTACACAATTAGACTAAAAATGAGGATATTTATGCAGAGTTTCAACTTGCTATGGCCAAGTTTGCTAAAGAAAAGATATTTTCTTGCGAAAACACACAAAATCAGAAAAAATGTTCAATGTTCCTTTAGTACCAACACAATTAGACTAAAAATGAAGATATTTATGCAGAGTTTCAACTATCTATGGCTAAGTTTGCTAAATACAAGATATTTTCTTGCGAAAACACACAAAATCATAAAAAATGTTAAATTTTCCTTTATTACATACAAAATTAGACTAAAAATGATGATATTTATGAAGAGTTTCAACTAGCTATGGCTAAGTTTGCTAAAGACAAGATATTTTATTGTGAAAACACACAAAATCAGAAAAAATGATCAATGTTCATTTAGTACCTACACAATTAGACTAAAAATGAAGATATTTATGCAGAGTTTCAACTAGCTATGGCTAAGTTTGCTAAAGAAAAGATATTTTCTTGTGAAAAGACACAAAATCAGACAAAATGTTCAATTTTCCTATAGTACCTACGCAATTAGACTAAAAATGAAGATATTTATGCAGAGTTTCAACTATCTATGGCTAAGTTTGCTAAAGAAAAGCTATTTTCTTGTGAAAACACACAAAATCAGAAAAAATGATCAATTTTCCTTTAGTACCTACGCAATTAGACTAAAAATGAAGATATTTATGCAGAGTTTCAACTAGCTATGGATTTTCTTGCGAAAACACACAAAATCAGAAAAAATGATCAATGTTCATTTAGTACATACACACTTAGACTAATAATGAAGATATTTATGTAGAGTTTCTACTAGCTATGGCTAAGTTTACAGCAATACGTAACTGAA